>NC_133658.1:189364407-189664407 GCF_037893015.1 Macrotis lagotis | reverse complement strand
AAGCAATCTATCCTACAACAAACAAAGAGATGCTTTAAGGGTATATCTCCTCAAGAAGATTGTACACATTAAGATCATTGTGGGATGATTAAAGATGATAGGCTTTGCTCTTCTCAGCAGTACAATAATCAAAGACAATTCCAAAAGACTTGTAAAGGAAAATTCATTTGCAGCGAAAGAACTATTAGGTTTTAATGTAGACAAAAGAATACTATTTTCAATTTTTAAATCTTTTTTCTTTATAATTTTTTTGTCTTTTGGTCTGATTCTTCTTTCCCAAAATGAGTAAATTTTTGAAATATGTTTTGAAAGGAAAAAATAAAGCTGTAATAACAATAGCAAAAAATAGCAAAAAAAGAATAACTGTCCTAAATATAGTAAATATTAAAACAACCTCTTTAATATAATCAATATAATTCTGAGACAATTATTTGGACTCTAATTTTTAGTCTCCTTTAGTTCTTTTCATGAGAAAAATTTCTTTATACATAAATAATAAAACTTTCTTTTATAGTCAGACTTTTGAACTCTTTCTTTTACTCCTACTCCAATGTCTGAAAGCTTGGTGGCAAAGTAGATAGAGCACTGGTGTCAGAGTTGGGAGGATGGGAGTTTGAATCCAGCCTCAGACATTTGCCACTTACTAATTGTGTGACTTGGGACAAATCACTTCTAGCAATCAAGATCATCTCCATATCTGGCCACTGGACCCAGATGACTCTGGCAGGGAAAGTGAGGCTGGTGACTTAGCACAACACTCCTTCACTCAAAATCCAATTCATGTGCTTGTCACTGTACAACTTTTCCTGATGTCATAGTATTCTTAAAGAATGAAGGACAATCATCAAAATTCCAGATTGTAGACATATTTTGTATTATTCTCATCTTTCATGCATTCACAAAGTATATAAGTATATGATTTTCTAATGTAATGAATAATATAAAATGATCGAGTGTCCCATGATATTAAGGTTCTTATTGCTTCTGTCCTTATGAAAATAGTAAATCCACTAAATACATTTTTTATCTCTCCAGAAGCAACCAAAGTCATCAAGTAATTCAGGTGAAACATTTTTCTTCTAGTTTCATTTGTAGCCAGAATGTAAACATTTATCAGATGTATTTCCTCCAGGAATTTTGTTTCATTCAATATTTTGACAAGGAGCTAACATTTATCATTTCAATAGCTAGTTAAAGTAGAAATATTCATGTAAGAATTGGATAAATATTATCATGGTAGAGGAAGTTAGGTGGCATAGTGGATAGAACACTGGCCTGGACCTGAGTTCAAATGTGACCTCATACACTTAATAATTAGCTGTGTTTCCTTGGGAAAATCTCTTAACCTCATTGCCTTGCAAAAAAGGCAAAAAAACCATTATCATGGTTAAATTACTTTTTTACCCCTGTACTCTCTGCACTTCAGAAGGGGAAGGGGGATATAAAGAATTAAATTACATTTTACCATATTATTTATTTCATGAGTTGTTAGTTATAAAGAATTCATCACTAATCTTATTTACTGACATTGATATATAGCCTTCATGGTCTTCACATGGTAAGCTTAGTCAACAGTTAAAATCATACCAATATAGAAGAAACTGCCAAAGCTTGTACCTGTTGGTATAACATTTAAGTACACTGAATATACATGTAGAACTATGCTGGAACCAGTGTCCATGGTTTCTTAAGATGCAATTATTAACATTTCAATGTGAAAAGAAATCAGTTAATGCTACACATTAGGGTTTGAATTATGGTTTAGATGATTTTTACAAATATTAGAAAGGGTTAGATTAAAATTTCAAAAGATAGCTTAAACTTAAAAGTATTCCTGGTGCGATTTTTTTCTTTGTTTTCTGGAAATTGAACAATGATCAGCAGAGACTTGCATGAAAGATATCCTTTAGTCCAATACTTTTATTTTTACAACAGAGGATGGAAAAATCTGGAAAATGAACAGTTGTGCTAGTCTTCATATATATATAATCTGTTTTTGAGATGGGAAGCCAAGGTTCCAGATGATGCTCTGTAGCCTTGTCATTCCTTGACTTTTGAAGCAGTCTGTAATCAAATAAAAAAGAAAATCTAGCTAGAGATTTAACATAGGGAAAGGAATTCATAAATATTTGTTGAGGTTGTTTTTGGAAGGTTGTTTGGTTTAGAAAAGAGATTTTTGAAGGTACCAATGACAACCTAATATAGATCTTGATACATAAAATATGTGAATATGGGACTGCCAGAAGAGAACTAGGGCTTCTTAATAAATAGGATCCAGATCTGCTTCATACAGGAGAAAATGAAAGAGATCCAGTAAATGATCAGAGTGTCATCCATCTGATTGAGGAAAGTAACAAATGACCTCCACCCAGAGGTCCTTAACATCTAATATATCCTGAAATCAGAGAAGACAAGATTCTTCTCAAGGAGAAATTAAAAAAACAGACAATACAACAATCTGGCAAAGCTAATGGTCTCATCCATAGATGAACATGCTTTTTGTGTTCTTTGATAAGAGATATCTGCTAGTTTCTATTATGGTTTTAATGATGTATCTGATGAAATAATGGTCTTCAATCATTCAAAAATGTATTTCTTCAACAGCTCTGCTTTGTTTCTTTTGAAAATTGAATGTTTTCTCATTCTAGCAAGAAATCCTGGCACTTGAATGCTCAGTATTACTCTAGAATCCTTTCCCCTCTTATCTCTCTTTTGGGTTTCAACTTCCTATGTAGTAAAAGGTGTTGCCTATCTTTCCTAAATAGGTATAAAAAGCAATCAACTAACCATGAAAGAATGGAAACTAGATACAGGGAAATAAGGTCTATATTAATCTTTTATTAAAAGAGTGACTATTCAGCATGTGGTTCCATAAATTAAGAATCTGCCCACTCTTTCCTTCATCAGACATTCAAAATATTTGACCACTTTTTTTAAATGGGTGAATTTCTCCATGAGTTCTCTAGAAAACCTGTCAAGTGATTGTTTAATATCCTAAAGGTATTAAAGGACCTAATGGTCCAGCTCCAGCTCCAGGAGGAGCTGCTTATGATAGAAGTAGCAGAAGCCCAAACATTGAATTTGGGTCACCTTTTCCAAATCCATTTATAGTCAAGACTATAGAGAAGTAATCCCATGATTTGGACTCTCTTTGATCTAAATAATATGCGCTTGTTTAGAATTTTATTGTGGTTTGGAACATTTGCTTATAAAATTTTAATGCCATATTGAGCAATACCATAGCTCTATAAATATAGGGGTATTCTAGACCCTTGGGAAGGTACCTTCATTCAGCTTCAGGCATTTAAAGGTAAGTTTGAAACATGACTTGGCCTGTCTAGTGTTATTTGTCAGATTAAATCCTAATTTCTCCTGATCTGTCCTTCTTTCATTTGTCTTATAATTTTCAGATTCCAGCAACCAGTCATCATGAGGCCTCTTCACTTTGTATTTTTAGTGATTTTTGTGATGTTCTCCTTCAGCGGCATTAAGTATGCATTCACTTTTTATATTGGTGAGTAAGAAAGTTTTCTGATCTGCTGTCTGAACTGAGATAGCAAAATGTGAGATATAAATACTGATGTAAAATTCTTGAACAGGTTTAACTGAGGTTCCAAGTGGAGTTTGTCTCTAATTTATGACTAGTTTGGGATACACTAATCCCCACACAGAGCACAATATGAACCAACCCCATCATCTCTGGAGTGCAGGATTTATAGGGAGGTATTTGCTCTTTGTCTGAGTAGCTCTCCTGCTTTCCTGTAGGAATGGGAATCCTATACCCTTGGTCCACACTTATAGATCATACCAATTTCTACTTATTTCAATGTTTTCATCATCTCCCCTTCAACCAGTGATCATTTCTAAGCTGACAGTTATCAGATTTATCTATCCAGTTATAATTTCTCCATTGACCTTTAGTTTTTCTTTCTCAACTGCCTAATAATGACATCTTGGATTGAATGCCCATTAGATATTTTACTCTAAAAATATTCCATATTGAACTCTTCCTTTTTAGAGTCTCTTCCAAATTTTCTTATTCTGTCAAGTGAGTAAACTTGGTACCCCAGTACTATCATTATCACAGTCTTCCTAACATGCAAACAGGTGCATTCATCAATTCCTCACTATCGATCATCTCCCATACCTAATCTAATATATTGATTTCATCTTCACAAATTCTCTTGAATAACTCTATTTCTCTCTTCTGACACTGTTGCAACATTAGTTCAAGTACAGATCTCCTTATATGGGGACTATTTCAATAACCTTGCTGGTTGATCTACTAGCTACCACAGTCTTTACTCCATTCAGATGCCAAAACAATCTTCTTAAAGTTTTCAGTCTTATTATGCTCTCTTTTCACAAATATATTTCAATCATTGATTGTGCTTTTTATTGATTTTTAGAATAATACTTTCCAACTCATAGCTGTCTGGATATTTTCTTTGATTATTTCCCATGCATGGAATGAAATTCTCATCTTCTTTGTTGTTTCTCTGAATTCCTGAATAATCTAGAAGCATTCTTTCTTAATTTCCTTTAATTCTAATATTTTTCCTCTATTGTTTATATCCTATTTATTCTTTAAGAGTTCACTGACTCAAAACCAATGTTTTTCTACTTTATTACTCAATAGACCACTTTCTCATGTTTCCCTTTCTTTATCAAATTGACTTTCTGAATATTCCCCATTCCTTGCTGTACAGGAACTTTTGTTCACTTTAATCTCTAACCCTAAAATAGCCTCTAATGTCCATCTGTAACAATCCTACTCATCCATCAAGACCTAAAAGAAATATCAACTTCATCATGAGGTTTTCCTTCTGTGATTTTTCCCATCCAAATTAGAAGTTATTTTTCTTACTCTGATTTCCCAAATGATATACTTATTTTGAGCATAAAATGGTTATAGGTGATATTATTTCACTTATCAATCACAATACTGTCTGTTATTAACTAGAAGAAATGTGTCTCTTTCAGTCATGTGCCAAACACAGTGCCATACTCATTGATTAATCACAATAGTTTTAATAAGTGGGACCGGGAATGCAAAGACAAGTATGCAACAATATCCTGAAAAAGTTTAAATTTTTTGAGAATAACAACAAAGACAAATAAAAGCATTTGTGAAATATAAATAAATAAAAGTTATTATGACTTGGGAAATAAAATAGTGACTTGAAGCTTTACGATTTGTTGCATGAAAAAGATTGCACATTAGTTGAATCTTGAAGTACATGCTACTAGAAGGTTAAAGTGAGTAGAAAGTCCATGACAGAAATGGTGGACTTTCAGTGCAAAGGGTGAGAGATGACTTAGGGAGTTCTCTGTGGTGAGAAAGAAAGAGAAAGTTTCAATTATGGAAGGAATAAAAAGAATGAATTATTTAATTAGAATAAAAATACTTTTGGATTTGGTTCTTAGGTAATTTATGTTTCAAACAAAAGAGATCATATTTGATATTAGAAATAAAAATGAAGTCAGGATGTTACTGAGAAAGAAAATGATGTACTAAGGGTAATAGCCATACCAAATGAAATAACAAGTCCAATATCTATGCCAATTTGCTTCTCATAGCAAGCTTGTGAACTTGTTTAGGGTGAGTGTGATGATTCTCATTTTATAGATAATTTAACACAGGTTCAATGAAATGAGATAATTCCAACAAGTTTACAAGGCTTATTTTTGAAATTATAAGCTCTGGGTTCTTCCAATTTCATCATACTAATTCACTTATGAAAAGAGTATTTTTTAAGAAATATCAAATTAATGAATCTAATGGTTGGACTAAGCTTTTTGAACTGTCAATCAACATATGACATAATTTCATTGAAATAATAAAGATTCTGAAACATTTATTTTCTTCTTTTCATAGATACTTATGATAGAATTGTTTATGAATGCCCAGGACCAATGACATGTTACACAAGATGTCCTGCAAATTTGCAAGACTTGGGCAAATGTGGTGATGGGTCCATAAGGTGCTGTGGTTATTTGTAGACTGCAAAAGAAAAACAGGGAAGCATGATCCATCTGTATGGAAGGATCAACATATAGAAGATGAGAGAAATTGAAATGTTTGTAACAAATGTTATTCTTATTCTTTAAAAGGAAACAATTTGAAAAGAAAATTTTCTAAGTCAAAAATTATTACTGTGTCCTTTACTTTATATAAAGAGGTGAAAAGTTTATACCATAAAATAAAATAAAATAAAATCAGTAATTTACAGTCTCACATAAATAGAAGAGATAATGTTACATAATGAATAGAGGATGCACAGAGAAGTCTTGGAATGCTTGGCTTCACTCCCCGAGTCACTCTGGAGAAGTTATAACCTTCTAATCCCTCGGGCATTTTTAATTAATCTTTCAAGAATAGATGAAGTACAAATCAAAATTCGAAGAATTTCCTTGTCTAAATGTTTCCTATACTGATGACATGATAGGTTTAGTCCTTCCCCATAATTTAATACATTATCCAGATCCAGAATTTCACTGCTTAGTATATATACTCTGCTGATAATTTGTAATCTATCCAAACTTAAACATAGTACCTGTACTTTAAAAATCTTCTCTTGCCCAAACAATTCTATTTGTAACTAAAGTCTCTGTGAAACATTGGAGCAGAAATAAAAGAGAGATTCATGTTTAGATAATGTAGGAAACATGAAGAAAGAAAAGTAGAAATCCTACATAAATATTACTGTGAAAATGTGTCATAAAATGTGTCAAAGATACTATTCAAATATCATTAAAGGAACTTATTACATAACCAAATTGGATTAAATTGGTGTTCCAAGAATGATTCAGGGGTGGCTAGGTGGTGCAGTGGATAGAGTATTGGCCCTGGAGTCAGGAGTACCTGAGTTCAAATCTGGCCTCAGACATTTAAAAATTACCTAGCTATGTGACCTTGGGCAACCTTTTAACCCCATTTGCCTTGCAAAAAAAAAAAACTAAAAAAAGAAGATTTAAAAAAAAGAATGATCCAAAGTTATGAAATAACTGAGCATAATTGAACATTTTAACTTTTGAATAATAAAATTAATTTTAAAACCTCTTAGTTATATGATAGATACAGAATAGGACTTTGAAGAAATTTAACATTTGTGAATTTTTAAAATTATGAATATTAAAAATTTTCTTCCTTTAATTTGAAAAAAATATATGAATGCAAATAAAATTGCTACCTCTAATGAGGCACTTGAAGCTTTTCCTCTAAAATAGGTAAAAATGAGGTTATCTTTCTCTTTTCTAATTTGTGACAAAACTCTTGGCGCATTAGTTAGAGCAGTAAGAGAAGAATGAAAAATGCCCTAGTGCATGGTCAGTTTTTGTGTAAGTGCCATGTACTGCAGGAAAAAAAATATTACCTTCTACCTCCATTCCATTTGGTCCATTAGTCTATCATATCTAGGTTTCCCAGCAATCTATTTACCTCTTTAACTTCCTTCTTGTTTATTTTATGATTAGATTTATCTAAAATTGAGAGTGGGATGTTGAGGTCTCCCACTAATAGAGTTTTGCTGTCTATGTCTTCCTGTGGCTCCTTCAAATTCTCCTCTAAGAATTTAGATGCTATACCATTGGGTGCATATATCAACTGCTCATGGATAGGTTGACCTAATATAATAAAAACGAGAATTTTACCAAAACTAAGCTACTTTTTTTAGTGCCCTACCAATCAAAATTCCAAAAAAATTACTTTAATGAGTCAGAAAAAATGTAAATAAATTCATACAGAAAAACTGAAAGTCAATAATTTCCTGGGATTCAATGAAAAAAGTGCAAAAGAAAATGGCTTAGCCTTACCAGATTTATAATTATACTATAAAGCATCAGTCATCAAAACTGTCTAGTATTGGCTAAGAAATAGAGTGGTGGATCAGTGGAATAGACTAGGTGCAATAGCAGGAAATGATTATAGTAATCTGCTGTTTGATAAACCCAAAGATTCCAGCTATTTGGATAAAAACTGTCTCTTTGATAAAAAAAAAAACTGTTGGGAAAATTGGAAGTTAATGTTGCAGAAACCTTGGTCCTGGATCTGAGACTGGGGGTAGCAGTAGAATCCTGCCCCAGGGATAGCAGAGACCTTTGCAGTTCTCTCTCTACTCCTTACTGTCTGTGGAGTGGGCATCTGGAAGCAGCTGGAGGTGGTTCTGTAGGTTACTGTGGCTGCCTTAAGGCCAGCACAGGTCTGGGCTCTGTGCCTACTCTTTTGCAGCAAAGTTCCTGGCGTTGACCTTCCAAGCATTCCCTTAGTGATCCCTGGGCTAAGTGGTCTGGGAACTGCTCCTGCTGCCACAAACCCCAATATTCCCAGGGACTTAGGTACTCCATAGGCTATTCTTGGAAGGCTGGAGCTGGTCAGCTCTGGGAGGTAGAGGCTGTGGCCTGGGCTGTCCACATGGAACAGACCTTTTCCACTGATCTACTAGGCTTACTTGAGCTGAAAAATTGCTTCACTCAGTCTCTCTGTGGGTTATGCTCCTGTGGAGTTTGTTTTGTGTCATGATTTTATGGTATCTGGAGGTTATTGGAAGTTTCTGAAAATTTCTGCTTTCATATTGCCATCTTGACTCAACTCCCCTAAATCAATTTTTTAAAATAAATGTTGATGCAAAAATTTTCAATAGCATCCTGGCAAAGAGATTTTAGCAATAAATCACAAGAAACATACATTATGATCAGGTGGTATTTATACCAGTAATACAGAACTAATTGAATATTAGGAAAACTATCAAAATCATTGATCATATTAATAACAAGATATCACAGTATTAATTAAAAACATGCAGATCTGGTTCATCCAGAACAAACTCAGTCCTCTGATTGAGGAAAGAAACAAATGTAGCCCTACTCAGAGATGATTAACTTCTTGTGGGTCCTGAAAATAAGAGGAGACAAACTTCTTATAGAGAAATTAAACATACCAAACTATACAGACTCTTGGTAAAGCTAATGGTCTCATACATTGATAAAAATACATTCTGTGTTCTTTGATAAGAGATACCTGTCATTTTCTCTTATGTATTTTCTTAATGCCAATGTTTGATTAAAATAAAGCTCTTCAGCAATTTTAAAAGTATTTGCTTTTGAGAATGGAGTTTTTTTTGTCATTTTGTCATTCTAGAAACAAAGCTTGGCATTTGTATGTTCAATATTCCTCTAGAAACCCCCCCCTTTTTTTCTTTCTGCAGCAAAAGGTATTGCTTCTCTTTCCTAAATGTCCATAGAAAGCTAGATAGTGATTGAGTAAAAATGGAAACTGGATATTGGTTACTGATCTATGTTAACCCCTATTAAGGGAGCTATTATTTAGTATGTGACCCTCTAAACTGGCCAAAGAATCACCTCACTCTTTCCTTCTTAAACTTTCAAAATATTTGATCACCATGTTTTAGATGGGTGAACTTCTCTGTGGGTTCACCAGAAAAATCTATTGAGAAATTGCAAAGAGATGGTTCCCAAAACATTTATAGTAAAAATAAAGGGAAGGAAATCACATCACTTGGATCTTCCTCAAGTTAAATAATTTGAGTTTGTTTAGAATTTTACTGTGAATTGCAACACTTGTTTTTCAAATTTTAATGCCATGTTGGGCAATATCCTAGCTCTATAAATATAGGTGTATTCTAGAGCCTAGGTAAGGTACTTTCATTCAGCTTCAGGTATTCTGAAGTTACAATAACTCATCCTGGGTAAGTTGAATGTGAAATTGTCTTTAGTGTCATTTATTCTGTCTTGTCCTTATTTTCTCCTGATCTTTCTGTGCTTTAAAATTTCCAGGTTCTAGCAACCACTTACCATGAGGACTCTCCACATCTTTTTAGTGATTTTTATGATATTTTCCTACAGTGGTATTAAGAATGCATTTGGTTTTTACCTTGGTGAGTAAGAAAGTTTTCTAATCTTTTGGAATAAATGAACTAGAAAACTGTGAGATATGAATATACATTCTTGCACCTGTATATCTGAGGTTCAAAAGGGTGGAATTTTTCACCCCTTGGGATGCACTAACCCCTGATCAAAACATGGTCTTAACAATCCTCATCATCTCTGGAGTCCAGAATTTCTGCAAAAACAATAGTTCTTTGTCTTTTGCTCTGAAAGAACTGAGTATTGGAACTGAGTCTTCCCTCTTTATTTCATACCATTAGAATTAAGGGGACGTGATGAGAACTGTATGCTCCTGGTCCACCATTAATGATTGATTTCTACTTAATTCACTGATTTCATATCTCCATCTAGTGACATGTCTAAGCTGATGATTCCTAAATTTTTCCTTTTCCAGCCTGAACTTCTCCCTATACACTTAGTTTTACTTTCCTAACTGGCTATTAATGATATCTTGAAGTGAACACTCAGATAACTTAATTAAATATTTTAAAAATATTACCAAATATCTAATTTAAAAATTATACCAAACTGAAGGTTTAGGATTTAGCTGTATTTAAAAGTCAGCACATGAGCTAAGTCTTGAAGTAGATCCTTGCTCCAAGGAGGTCAAGGTGAGAGAAAAGTCCATAACAGAAATGATGGGCAATCAGTGCAGAGGATGAGAAATAACTTGTTGATTTCTCTGTTGTAAGAAACAAAAAACCTTCTTTGAGAAATAGCTGGAAGCAAGGAATGAACTGTGGAATCTGACTGGTTTGGTTATTAGGTGATCTACATATCAAACAAAAGAGTTTGTATTTGATTTTAGAAGTAAAAAGGAGTCACAGGATTTAACTGAGTAGAAAAGAGATATAGTAAGGTTAGTATCTCCAACAATGAAATAGCAAGTCAAATCTCCATGCCAATTTTATACCCATAGCATTCTTATGAAGTTGTTTAGGATGTGTGATGATTCCCATTTTATAGATAATTAAACAAAGTTTCAAAGAGGTAAGATGATTCCAAAATATTTATATAGCTAATAAGCTGACTTAGTAAGAATGGAATCCAGTTCTTGATTTTCCAAATCCTGGCTTCTTCTAATTTCATCATTCATTTTTGAAAGGTAATTTAAAATAAAATAAATGAATCCAATGTTTGTACTAAACTTTCTGAACTCTTATGCAAAATACAACATAAATTCTTTTATGAAGTAATAAAGATTCTGAAACTTTATTTTCTTTTTTCCATAGATCGTGAAGATGGTTTTGAGTGCATAGATCCTTGGGTATGTCTCCCAAAATGCCCTGAAAATTCACAAGACGTAGGCTACTGTGGTTATGGGGCTTTAAGGTGCTGTGAATAAGAAGAGCGAGATAATTGAAGACTAAAAACAGTACTGCATAATTATGGTCCATCAAGGGTCTGTGGTATGGAAGGGTCAGTCTATAGACGATGTGAGAAATTGAAATGCTTAGAATAAATGTTGCTTTTATTTTAATAAAAGAGATCCAATTTGCAAAGCAAGTTTTCCAAGGAAAAATGATTCCTATATCTTTTTTTTTTATCAGAAGAAGTGAAAGGATAATGTCATAAAATAAAACCAGAAATTGAAATTCCTTCATAGGGAGAAGTAATGTTGCATAATGATTAGAGAATTCACATCAAAGTCTTGGAAGACATAAGTTCACTTCCCAGCCAAGTCTCTCATTCTCTCTTAAACTATGGAAGAGTTATAACCATCTTAACCCTCTGGGAATTTTTTTTTAAAGTTGAAGTTAGATGGAGTACAAACCCATATTTCTTTCCTAAGAGTGTGATGACATCACAGATTTAGTTCCTTTCTCTATTTTACACAATAATTTTTCAGATACAGAAGTTCAATGTTTAGATGGTTTCCTCTGCTGATAATGTGTAATCTCTCCACACCTAAATCCAGTACCTGTTTCTTAAAAGTCATTTCTTGCCCAAAAAATTCAGGTCCTGTTTAGAAGCTCTTTAGCAATAAGACTGATCTATAAGAACAGATATACAATGCATTAATTATTGGGCTTGTGCTCAAAACTTCAAAACTTCTGTCTCTCAATAAGATAGTTCAGCATCTGCTCACAGAACCTTCAAATACACTTTATACCATAAAGAGAAGTCAGAGCAGAAATGATGGAGAAATTGATATTCAAATAATGTAGGAAATATGATTTTTGTCCTTCATTCTCAAACAAAACCATGACATCAGGGTGGTGATACTATGACAAGAACATGAATTGGATTTGAGTAAGGGGGGTTGTGCTAAATCATGAAACTCACTTTATCCTCCAGAGTCATCTGGATACAGTGGTCAGATTTGAATTAGTACAACTGGAGATGGTCCTGGATGCAAGGTAGTCAGGGTTAAGTGACATGCCCAAGGTCACACAGCCAGTAAGTGTCAAGTGTGTGAGGCCGGATATGAACTCCTGACTATAAAACCAGTGCTCTATCTGCTATACTACCAGAACATATATATATATATATATATATATATATATATATATATATATATATATATATATATATATACATATACATATGTATATATATGTATATTCATTATTAGTACAAAATATTCAATAAAAATTGCCAAAGAGACTGCTTATACATATATATATATATATATATATATATATATATATATATATATATATATATATATATATATATATATTTACTTCACAACCAAATTGGATTAAATCACGGTTAAGAGAATGATTCACAATTATGAAATAAGTGGACATAATTGAATATTTCAATATTTATATAATAACAAATAAAAGTAATACCTTTTAATTATATGAATAGTTACGGAACAGGAATTTGGGGGACATTTGGTAATTATGAATGATTAAAATTATGAAAATTGAATGACTAATTCAATATGAAAGAAGTATATGACTACAATCAAAAGCTGATATCTTTCACAATAATAAAACATTTGAAGTTTTTCCTCCAAAACAAATAAAAAGTGAGGATATCTTCTTTCCTTTCTAATTTGTGAAAAAGCACTTGGACAACCAGCTAGAGCAGTAAGAAAAGAAATAATAATATAAAATATATCAACATTAGCAGAGAATTTAAAATTATCCTTTTGTTGAGATGACTTAGTACATATCAATAAAGACTTTAGATAGCTACTAAATGAATTTATTAAGAATATTTATCTCTATAAATAATATCTATTTATATGTGTATTTAGATTTGAATATATATATGGGGCGGCTAGGTGGCACAATGGATAGAGCACCGGCCCTGGAGTCAGGAGTATGGGTTCAAATCTGGCCTCAGACACTTAGTAATTACCTAGACATGTGGCCTTGGGCAAGCCACTTAACCCCATTTGCCTTGAAAAATCCTCAAAAAATGAGGGAGAGATTTGAATATATATATATATATATATATATATATATATATATATATATATATATATATATATATATATATATATACACATATATATATATATTCAGGTGCATACATAAATATATATAGCACACACTAAAATTATAAACCTTTAAAATAAAGGGATAAAATAAAATGAAATAAAATATAGATTAGACATGAAGTTCTAATTTCTGGAATTTACTGTAAACATTGATGTGGAGACTATCTCTCCAAGATGACCACCCTAAATCAAGAAAGAAAGAAGTATTTATCAAAAACAAAGTGAGGGGAAATAATGAACCCCTTTAATGGCCTTCCTATGAATTGCATAATATTAAGCTGTTTAATTGTTTCTCAAAGACTGTAATCATTAAACAATATATTGGATGAATTATTATCTCTTTTTGGACTTTAAACATCATGAGGTCAAGACAAGTTTTTTAGTGTCCTGATCATTGTGTTCCTGAGGTTGCCATTAATATAGAGGGAAATAGTGATTTCAACTTCTTATCTACTTCCACAGGTGTCTGTAAAGTGAAGGCTGAGTACACCTGAGTGCTTTTGAAAGAAATGTCTTTTTATCAGTAATATGGTTGTGAAAATTGATTAATATTATTCTTACACTTTGACCATAGGCAAATAAAAATATATGATTAGAATGTGCTAAGTGTCTACTGTGTCTCAGATTTTGTGCTAAGCATTTTAAGAATATTAACTCACTTAAATCTTTCATGTCTCCCAGTAGTAAGGTACAATTTTGATAATCACTGTGCATTTGAAAAAACTGAGAACAAGAAAGGCAAACTGTTTTGAATTATGTAAAAAATAAAGATAAAACAATGAATAAGTATCTGAGACAAGAGGTGCATTTAGGTTTATTGGATTCCAGCTGGGTGATCTAGCTGTCTATAAAAATTCAGTGACATATCAAAATGTAAAATACGTCAGTGAAAATTTTCAGCATTTTTATAAAGAATTTTTTAGAGAAGGTATGAATGGGTTACATTTTTAAAAATTATTTTTGCTAAATTTTTTCTCACATTAATACAATAGTCATATTGGAAATGTAAACATAACCATCCCCTGTCCACACAAAGAGACAGAGAAACCTTCAGAAAAATAAAGTGAGAGAAAAAACAAGTCTGCCATAGTCTGTATTTAAATATTACCAGTTCTGTTTTTGGAATGGATAGCATTCTTTATTGTAAATCCATCTGAGAAATTTCCTCAATATTTTTTATCCTACAGCTGCTGTTCCTCACTGTATTTCCCTCCATCCTATCCCTCCTCACTCCCATCTCTTCTATGATCTCTCTCCTTTCACCCTGCCCCTCCTCAAATGTGTGTTATCTGACTACTCTGACTCATGATCATCCCTCTTTTATATTACCCATAACACTCTCTCCCCTTCCCCTCCCTTTCTCCCATCCCTTTCCTCTCCTATTTTCCTCTAAGGTAAGATAGATTTCTATACCCAATTGAATGTGCTTGTATTTCTTCTCTGAGCCACTTCTAATGAAAGTGAAGGCTTATTCATTCCCACTCACCTTCACCCCTTCCACTCCATTGCAAAAATTGTTTCTTAACTCTTTTATGTGAAATAACTTAATCTATTCTTCCTCTCATTTCCCTTTCTCCCAGTACATTCCTTTGCTGTCCATTAACTCCATCTTTATAATATATTGTAACTTCAAATTCAGTTTCTTCCTGTACCTTGTCTAACTACGTTCCTTCTAATTGCCTTAATAAATGGGAAGGTTCTTATGAGTATTATAAGTATCATCTTCCCATGCTTTAAATAATGAGTCTAACCAAATCCTAAAGTGACAGAACCAGCAAAAAGACTGAGCGAGACAATTGTCCAGCCCTTGAAAACCTAGACAATTAATGGGAAGGGTCTTTTTTTCAAAGGAAACAACCTGCAGAACAGTCTGGTTCCATGGCAGTCATTCAGGAACAGACTGCAAGACACCTGGGTCAGAGGGAGGGTGTTGGTCCTCTCAGTCCAGGGATTGCCAAGGTCAGTAGGAAAGCTCTGTCACTAGGGTGAGAGGGGAACCCATTTCAGTGCAGCCTCCACTGCAGAACCAAATCCAGTGGACTGAGAGCAGGTTTTGGGAGCTACCCAGAAGTTGTTTCCAGATTGCACAGTGTATGTTTGGTGAGTGGGGCAAAGGAGATTGTAAAGGTCTCTTTGCTATGCCTGAGGAAGCAAGGATTCTGTTGCTTTGTTCATATTAAGATCTGCGTTGTAGTCTGGGATCCCAGTCTCAGGAAAAAAGGACAATAGCCAACAGACAATAATTGCCTTAGAGGAGCAGGGTCTCTCCTCAAACTACCAGAGTAGAAAAGAGTGTTTGTGATCATCCACAGACCAGAGGTCAGACCAGGAGAGTAGTCAGAGCCTCTCTGAAGAACTTGGAAGTATTGAACACTTGCATGTCCCTGGAAGGATCTCTGCAAACAACAACAAAAACCCTCAAAAGCTTGGGACAGTGTATCTTCCACCCTGGAAGCAGAGTCCCACCTTCACAAAGAGTTAAAACCAAGTCATAAACTGGGAAAATGAGTAAACAGACAAGAAACTATCTGACCACAGACAGTTACTTTGGTCATATAGTGGATCAAAATACACACACAGAAGATAAGAAAGTCAAAATTTCTGCATTCAAAATCTCTAAGAAAAATTTGAATTGGTCTCAGGTCATGGAAGAACTCAAAAAAGATTTTGAAAATCAAATAAAGGAGAAAAATGGAAAGTTAGGAAGAGAAATAAGAGGGATTTGGGAAAATCTTGAAAACCAAGTCAGCAGCTTGATGAAAAAGATACAAAAAATGAATAAAATAGCATATTAAAAACCAGTTTGAGTGCAGTGGTCTAATTACCAATTACCAATTAAAGCAATTTTCAGAAATTAAATTAAATTAAAGTAATTAAGAGGAAATTAAAGTTATAATTCAGAACTATTTGATCCAACTATATGACAATAATTTTGACCTTCTATGTGAAATGGATGAATATTTACAAAAAAATAAATTGCCCAGGGTAAAAGAAGAGAAAATTAAATACTTAAATAATCATATCTCAGAAAAAAAGAAATTCAATAAGCTATCAATGAACTCCCTAAGAAAAAATCTCTAGGGTCAGATGGATTCATAAGTGAATTCTACCAAATATTTAAGGAACAATCAGTTTCAATTCTATATAAACTATTTGAAAAAAATAGGTAAATATAGAAGTCTGCCTAATTCCTTCTATTACACAAATATGGTGCTGATACCTAAACCAGGAAGAGTCAAAGCAGAAAAAGTAAATTATAGATCAATTTCTCTAATGAATATGTTTGAAAACTTTTAAATAAAATATTAGAAATGCAATTACAGCAAGTTATCACTAGGATAATGCACTATGATCAAGTAAGATTTATATCAGGAATGCAGGATTGGTTCAATATTAGGAAAATTATCAGCATGATTTACTATATCAATAACAAACCTAACAGAAATCATATGATTATCTCAATAGATGTTAAAAAAAGCTTTTGACACAATATAGCACTTATTAAAACTAAAAAAAAAACTTGAGAACACAGGAATAAAATTAATTGTTCCTTAAAATGATAATGAATATCTATCTGAAACAATTAACAAGCATTATATACAATGGGAATAAGCTAAAAGCATCCCCAGTAAGGTCAGGGATGAAACAGGGATGTCCATTATAACCATTATTATTCAATACTGTTTTAGAAATGGTAGCCTTAGCAATAAGAGAAGAAAAAGAAATTGAAGGAATTAGAATTGGGAAGAAAGAAACAAAACTTTCACTTTCTATAGATGATATGATGGTATATCTAGAGAAACCTGGGCAATCATCTAAAAAGTACTAGAAGCAATTAGCAATTTTACCAAAGTTGCAGGATATAAAATAAAATCACATAAATACTTAGTAATTCTTTATATATTACTAACAAGATACAGCATCAAGAGGTACAAAGAGAAACCCATTTAAAATAATGTCAGATGGCATAAAATACTTGGGTGTCTGCCTGCCAAGACAGTCTCAGAAACTTTGTGAAAACAACTATAAAACACTTCACAAAAATAAAATCAGACCTAAGTAACTGGACAAATATCAATTGTTCATGGGTAGGTCAAAGTGATAAAATGAAAATGACAGTTCAACCTAAATTAAAATACTTTATTTAGTGCCATACCAGTCAAACTTCCAAAAAATTACTTTAGTAAGCTAAAACATAAAGTAAATAAATTCATATAAAGGAACAAAAGAATAAGAATGTCAAGGGAATTAGTGAAAAATAAAGATAAAAGAAGGTGGTCTAGCATTATATTATAAAGCATCAATTATCAATACTGTCTGGTATTGGCTAAGAAATAGAGTGATAGTTCAGTGGAATAAAGTAGGTGCAAAAGAGGCAACAGAAAATGACTGTAGCTATCTACTGTTTGAGATAAACCCAAAGAGTCCAGCTTCTGGACTTACTGAGTCCAGTCCTCAATAAGAATTTCTAGGGAAGCTGGAGGATAGTATGGCAGAAGTGAGGATTAGATCAACATCTCACACCCTATATTAAGGTAAGATCAAAATGCATGCACGATTTAGACATAAAAGATAATATTATAAGAAAATTGGGAGAAAAAGTTCATTTGTAGAAAATAATTCCCTAAAAATTATAATTGGACATGTGAAATTAATGAATCCATGAGATGCTAGGAAATAATGAAAACAAAACTCAAAATGTATAAAACAATATAAAATAATTATTGTGAAAAATGACAGAAAATAGATTGAGCAGAAATTATTTTAAAAACTATTAAACTATCAAGAACTTATTACTAAAAAATGGAAAACAGAACTTATATTCTAGAAGAAACCAAAAAAAAAAAAGAATTCAATGATCACTTCCTATGAAAGATCACAAAATGAACATTAACAGAAATATTGTACAAAACTGAGAGCTCTCAGATCAAGGATCAAGGATCAAGCTCTCAGATCTTGCTACAAATAGCAAGAAAGAAAACAACAACCAGATATTGTGGAATCTTAGTAATTTTTTTAGGGTTTTTTTTTTTTTTTTTTTTTTTGCAAGGCAAATGGGGTTAAGTGGTTTGCCCAAGGCCACACAGCTAGGTAATTAGTAAGTGTCTGAGACCGGATTTGAACCCAGGTACTCCTGACTCCAGGGACGGTGCTTTATCCACTATGCCACCTAGCCACACCTGAATGCAGATTTCTAAACATCCCTGGAAAATATATACTTCAGGTAAGTTTAAACACAATTGCAGCAGCTCATGAGGAATATAAGATTTCTATTTCCAAAATCCATAGGATTGAAATAAGGTTTCAAATCTAATTTTCCTTACTTATTTCCATTTTACCATATAAATTCATTTATTGAAAGGTTAAATATTAAGTATCAAATTGATAAATATAATGGTTTTGTCATTCTGAATCATTGTAGATAAAACTGCATGACTTCTATGTGGTAATAAAGCAAGATTCTGAAGCATTGTTTTCTTCTTTACATCTGATCTATTAAATATGAGGATTCAAAAGGCTGTAAAAAGGTCAGTGAATAGTGTATTCCTCCTTTTCTAGAAAAATATTGCAAGGATAGCCATCTTTCATAATGAAAGAATCATTTGGTTCATGTCAAATTTGTAGACTAAAAATACAAAGAACAAAGCATGATGAATTCAGACTCTGGGATATTGAAGCATCAGAACATTAAAGGAAACTGAAATCCATGGAATAAATGTTACTCATATTTTATAAAGATAATTCAATTATTTTGAAATTATGTTTTCTGAGGCAGAAATTATTACTGTCTTTTTTATTTGAAGATGTGAATCACTATATCATAAAACAAAATCAGATATTAACATTTTCTTCATTTCTTCATAATATAGGGGAGAGGCAATATTATATAGTGAACAGAGAGTAGACATTGAAGTTATGGAGGACCTGACTTTTTTCATCTCTAAAATATACTTTCCTTTGGTATTCTGGTTAAATTACAACCTTTTAAGAACTCTAGGGGTGGCTAGGTGGCATAGTGGATAAAGCACCGGCCCTGGAGTCAGGAGTACCTGGGTTCAAATCCGGTCTCAGACACTTACTAATTATCTAGCTGTGTGGCCTTGGGCAAGCCACTTAATCCCACTTGCCTTGCAAAAACCTAAAAAAAAAACTCTAGGCAATTTTGAAGGACTTGAAGATATAGTTACAATGCAAATATGCATTGGTAGAGGGATTTTCCTCACTTCAGTGTCCAAACTAGTGCAATCTAAGACTGGTGTCTGTTTACTTAATACTTTATTAAGATCCGTATTTTCAATTTGTAAATGTGTACTCTACTGATAATTTAGAATTTCTCCATAGCTAGCTCCATAGGCTCCAGGATCTTTAAGAAGTTGTCTGGTCCAAACAATTCACCTCTTAATATTTTAGCATTGAATCTCTTATTCATAAATGAGACATACTTCAAGGTGTCAATAGGATGGTCTCCTTGGACAAACCTTCAGTTGCCCAGTCACCTTTATAATAGCACAATGAATCGACAGAGCAGATATGGAGGAAAGGTTTAAACCAGGAGGAAAAAATTGAAAGAAAAGTATAAACAATCTCATTCATGAATATTATTTTAAACAAGTTCAATATAAATTTGGTAATGAGACTATTAAAATACATTTAAAAGAATATGCTGCCTGACCAAGTTGGATTTAAATCAAGGATAAAAAAGATTGATTCAATATTATGAAAGCAATGACCATAATTAGTACATTTTAAAACTTGAAAAATCATAAAGGTAATTAAAATCACTTAGTATTATGGAAATATGTTAAACATGATTATACATGTATAATCTATATCTCATTTCTCACTGTAATGATGAAGGAAGAGAATAGGTAAGGAGATAGAAAAATATGGCATTCCAAAGCTTATAAAATGATGAATGTGGAAAACTAAGTTTGGATGCAATTGAAAAAATAAAACAACATTCAAAAAATAAAAAAATAGCAGTATATCCTTGGTTATTGTCCTTCAAACTAAACTAAACCATTAAATTGATTTTGCTATATTGGGGTCAAGGTATAATGTGTCCTACTGTGTCTAAATAGAGTGTTAAGAACTTGGAAGACTACAACATGTAGGATAAAAGTAATCAATGTGGACATATAGAATGGAGATATCATTAAATTTGCTTATCACATGTCTATTGCTCTAGTCCATTTCTGGTTTTACTTAAATTGAGACTATAGTTTATATATCACACACAGATGATGAGGTTGACACATGCATTGCCTAAACAAACTCAATGTTTGATATTCTTTGGTTCTTTTCATGAGAAAATATCATGCTACAAAATGAAGAAAAATTTCTTTAATTTTCAGACCTTTGTGAGAGAAGAGAGAAATAAGAATATTAGTATTTGTTACATAAAAAGCTAGAGGGGAAAAAGACTTTGAGAAAATTTAACATTTATAAATGTTTAAAATTTTAATAATAGATTCTGTCTTAACAGATAGAGTGTCTTAAGAAAGAAACATATATACAAGTTGATAGACTATCATAACAAGAAACAACATATATACAAACATATATACAAAGAAACATATATATATATACAAGACAACATAGACTATCTTAACAAAACAGAAACATATATACAACTTGATATCATCTGTACTAACAAAATATTTGAAGCATTTTCTTTTAAGTATAAGCATAAAATGAAGATTCTCTTTCTTCTCCAGTCTGTAATATAACTAGGAAAGTCTATTAAAGCAGTAAGAGAAAAATAAAATAAAAACATATAAATATTAACAGAAAATACAAAACTGTCCATATTTTCAGATGGCATTGTAATTAACGTGAAAAACAGCAAGATAAATAGTAAAAGCACTGAATAATTTTTTAAAATTAATTTTTATTAAAGATATTATTTGAGTTTTACAATTTTCCCCCTAATCTTACTTCCCTCCCCCCACCTCTCACGGA
This sequence comes from Macrotis lagotis, assembly GCF_037893015.1. Lineage (NCBI taxonomy): Eukaryota > Metazoa > Chordata > Mammalia > Peramelemorphia > Peramelidae > Macrotis > Macrotis lagotis. Next base: position 189,643,082 of record NC_133658.1, on the reverse strand, counting down.
AAGCAATCTGTCAGTCTTTACTTTGTTTCCATGTTGTACCAAATTGGGTGTGATGAGAGAGAAATCATATCCTTAGAGAAGAGACAAGAATTCTAAGAGGTAACAAGATCAGACAATAAGATATCTTCCCCCCCCCCTAAATTAAAGGGAATAGTCCTTGAACTTTGTTCAAACTCCACAGCTCCTTAACTGGATACAGCTGGCACTCTCCTTTGCAGACAGCCCAAAATTGCTCCCGATTGTTGCTGATGGAATGAGCAAGTCCTTCAAGGTTGATCATCACACCCATGTTGCTGTTAGGGTGTACAGTATTTTTCTGGTTCTGCTCATCTCATTCAGCATCAGTTCATGCAAATCCCTCCAGGCTTCCCTGAAATCCCATCCCTCCTGGTTTCTAATAGAACAATAGTATTCCATGACATACATATACCACAGTTTGCTAAGCCATTCCCCAATTGAAGAACATTTACTTGATTTTCAATTCTTTGCCACCATAAACAGGGCTGCTATAAATACTTTTGTACAGGTAATGTTTTTACCCTTTTTCATCATCTCTTCAGTGTGTAGACCCAGTAGTGGTATTGCTGGGTCAAAGGGTATGCACATTTTTGTTGCCCTTTGGGCATAGTTCCAAATAGCTCTCTAGAAGGGTTGGATGAGTTCACAGCTCCACCAACAGTGTAATAGTGTCCCAGATTTCCCACATCCCTTCCAACAATGATCATTATCCTTTCTGGTCATATTGGTCAATCTGAGATGTGTGAAGTGGTACCTCAGAGAAGCTTTAATTTGCATTTCTCTAATAATTAATGATTTAGAGCATTTTTTCATATGGCTATGGATTGCTTTGATCTCCTCATCTGTAAATTGCCTTTGCATATCATTTGACCATTTGTCAATTGGGGAATGGCTTTTTGTTTTAAAAATATGACTCAGTTCTCTGTATATTTTAGAAATGAGTCCTTTGTCAGAATCATTCGTTGTAAAGATTGTTTCCCAATTTACTACATTTCTTTTGATCTTGGTTACAGTGGATTTATCTGTGCAAAAGCGTTTTAATTTAATGTAATCAAAATTATCTAATTGGTTTTTGGTGATGTTCTCCAACTCTTCCTTAGTCATAAACTGTTCCCCTTTCCATAGATCTGACAGGTAAACTAGTCCTTGATCTTCTAATTTGCTTATAGTATTGTTTTTTTATGTCTATGTCCTGCAACCATTTGGATCTTATCTTGGTAAAGGGTATTAGGTGTTGGTCTAATCTAAGTTTCTTCCATACCAACTTCCAATTATCCCAGCAGTTTTTATCAAAGATGAAGTTTTATCCTAATGGCTGGACTCTTTGGGTTTATCAAACAGCAGATTACTATAATCATATCCTGTTTTTACACCTAGTCTATTGCACTAGTCCATCACTCTATTTCTTAGCCAATACCAAACAGTTTTGATGACTGATGCTTTATAATACAATTTTAGATCAGGTAGGGCTAAGCCTTTTGCACTTTTTTTCATTAAGCTCCTGACAATTCTTGATATTTATTTCTCCATATGAATTTACTTATAATTTTTTCTAACTCATTAAAGTAATTTTTTGGAATTTTGATTGGTAGGGCACTGAACAGATAGTTTAGTTTTGGTAGAATTGTCATTTTTATTATATTAGCTCTATCTTTCCATGAGCAGTTGATATTTTCCCAGTTATTTAAATCTGATTTAATTTGTGTGAGAAGTGTTTTATAATTGTTTTCAAAAAGATTCTGAGTCTGTCTTGGCAAATAGACTCCCAAATATTTTATATTGTCTGAGGTTACTTTGAATGGGATTTCTCTTTCTACCTCTTCCTGCTGTATCTTGCTAGACATATATAGAAAAGTTGAGGATTTATGAGTGTTTATTTTATAACCTGCAACTTTGCTAAAATTGCTAATTGTTTCCAGTAGTTTTTTGGATGATTTCTTGGGATTCTCTAGGTAGACAACACTGAATAATTTAATAATAATTATGACAATAATAATAATAATAACAACAATAATAATAATAATAATTATAGACTAACATTTGACCAATACCTATTATGTCCCAGGAATTTTGTAAAGTGCTTTCACAAATTTCCTCATTTTAAACCTCCCAATACCCCAGTGGGTAGGATGTTATCTTTTTCTATTGTACAGTTCAGAAAACTAAGAAAAACAGCAGCCAGGCGCTTAAAAAGTTCACATAATTGGGGGGTTTCTGACGACAGATTTGAATTCAGGTTTTTTGTTTCTTGTTTCTTGTAAGTTGCAGCACTCTATTCATTCTTTGGGTTACACAGGTGCCTCTCAATATTTCATAATGATTCAAAATAAAACAATAAAAATTGTTAGCATGTTTTCAGTTTTTTCCAGTTAAAATCCTTTATTAAAAATCTATGAGAGAAATTTCTATCAAGCTATAGACTAAATTCTTAAAAAGTCTTATTGTAACCTCTGAAAACACACTAAAGATGTCTATAAACTCAACTATCATTTTCAAGAATTGAATTTTGTTATACATTAAGGGAGATTACTAGTTTATGATTAGGCATTTCTATTATGTGGGATATACTTCTTTCCCTAGATTAATTTACATACTGGATGCTCTAACAACTTAGGAGTCAAGAACCTATTGGTGTTGACCTTTATTACTTTGCATCTGTACCATCAAACTAAACTATAGGTAGGTTAGATAGCATCCTTCAGTCAGCAAAGTGAAGTTTCTAAAACACACGCATGCACGCATGCATGCATGCACAAACACACCTACAGAGAGAGTATAGAAATATAGATGTGTGTGTGTGTGTGTGTGTGTGTGTGTGTGTGTGTGTGTGTGTGATGGAAGACTATTATTCTATGAAATCATGAGGGATGGGATTTCAGAGAAACCTGGAAAAACTGTCATGAATTGATGCTGAGTGAGATGAATAGAACCAAAAGAAAGCTATTGTGGAGTTTAAACAAAGACTAAAGCATATTATCTTCATATCTCTAATGCTTTCTGTCTTCCTTTTGGAACTGATTCTTTCATCACAACACGTACAATTTTGAGCTATACTTATTTATCATGGATGCAAATGGAAAGCCTATGTCAGATTGCCTTCTGTTGGCAGAGAGCAGGGAGGGAAGGAAGGGATGGAAAAAGAATTCTAAAACCCCAAACCTTGTAAAAATGACTGGTAGAAATTACCATTGCCTGTAATTGGAAAATAAATACAATATTTATGTTTGGAAAAAAGAAAACATTGTAAACAGAGAGAAACAATTCAAATATCATCCATCTACAGTCAGAATAACATAAGATTTAGTAGCTTCTACATTAAAGGTTCTTTAGGTTTGTAATATAATATTCCAGAAGCCAAAACAACTTGAATTACAAGCAAAAATTAACTATCCAATAAAAGTGAACATACTCAGGGGAAAAGATGGACATTCAATGAAATAGGGAATTTTCAAACTTTTCAGATGATACCATAGCTAACTACAGCTGATCATTGCCAAAAATAAAATTTGATCTCCAAATACAAGACTTAAGTGAAACATAAAAAAGCTAAACAGGAAAGGCAGATCATAAGAGATTTAATTATGTTGATTTGCTTATATTCCTGAATGAGAATATGATACTGATAACTGTTATAAACAATAATGTGACCCAAGAGAACTCTGAAGGACTTGTGATAAAGAAACATGTCTATTCTAATGACGGAAGGTGTCTGAATACAGATTGGAGGATGCTTTTTTTTAAACTTTATTTTTCTTAAGGTTTCTCCTTTTTTAGGAGTGGATTATGTTAACTTTTACAACATTACTACCATAGTAAGATTTATGACTACACATTTTTAACCTCTTTCAGCTAACTTGCTTTCTCATTGAGGGGGAGTGGAGTGGGAGAAAGGAAGAAAACTTGGAATTCAAGGTTTTGGCAATGAATGTTGAATCTTGTTTTTGCATATAACTGGGGCAAAAAGAATAATGCCCCAACAAGATTGTACACATTAACAGCAACATCATGAGATGGTTAACTATGATAGACTTAGCTCTTCTCAGAAATTCAGTGTTTAAAGGCAATTCCAAAAGACTTGCATGGGAAAATGTCACCAAGAAAGAGAGAACTATTTAGTATGAAAGCAGACCAAAGAATACTATTTTCACTTTTTAAACATTTTTTTCTGTCTCATATTACTTTTTATTCTGATTCCAATGAGTTGTATGGAAATATGTTTAGAAAATTAAAAATAAAAATAAAGTACCAATAGAAAAAAAAGAATAACTGCCTGAAATATAATAAACATAATACATATTTTAGAAAATGTAATCAGTTTCAATCTGATATTGTTTTTGTCTCTTATTTATAATATTCTTTGGTTCTTTTCATGAGAAAGTATCATGATACAAAATGACAAAAAATTTCTATAATTTTCAGACCTTTGGTCAATCTCTTTTCTTTTACTCCTAAACAAAAAAATGTATTTATTGTTCTCATCATGAACAAGTCGCAAAGTATATAACTAAATGATTATATAATTTAATGAACACTCTATTATAACATTATCAAATGACTCATAAAGTTAGTGTTATGGTTGCTTTTGTGTTCATGAATAAAACAAATCCTCCAAGTATATTACTTATCTCACCAAAGGCAACCAGGGTGTCATCTTCATATTTATCTGTAACATATCTTTCTTCTGGTCTCATTTGTAGACAGAATGTCAGTTTTTATCAAATGTACTTCCTCGAGTATTTTGGCTTTGTTCAATCTTTTGACAAGGAACTAACTTTAGCAATTATAATAGTTTGAGCTTAAAGGTACATCCCAGAATTGTAGAAATATCATTAAGGTCAAAATACTTTTCTACCCCTCTGCTGGTTGCACTTCAAAAGGGGAAGCGAAATCTAGAGAATTAAAGGACACTTTAATATATTTTTTTCATGAATTGCCAGTGTCAAAGATTTCATCATCAATCTTATTACTGGAAGTCTTATTACTTTACAAAACCATAATGATTCTTACCTAGCAAGCTTAGTCAACTCCTTAAATCATACCGACATAGGAGAAACTGTCAGAGTTTGTACTCTTTGTTGGCACAAAATTTGAATATGGAGTATGGAACATGTAGAATTATGTTGGAGTCAAAGTCCATGTGTAATTAAGATCCAATTATTAACATTTCAGTGTGAGAAGAAATCAGCAAATGTTACATATTAGGATTTGAATTGTGTGGTTTCTGATTTTCCAAATATAAGAAAGGATTAGATTAACATTTCAAAAAATAGCTTAAAGTTAAAAGTATTTCTGGTATGATTTTTTTTCTTGGTTTTCTGATAATTAAGATTGGTCAATTTTACAACAGAGAATAGAACAAAGCAGAAAAATGATCATATGGAATAGAATTCACACACATAGTGTGATATAGAGCTGGGAAACTAAGGCTCCAGATAATACTCTGTATTTCTTGGCATCCCTTTATTTTGTTTTTGTTTTTTTTTTTTGCAAGGCAAATGGGGTTAAGTGGCTTGCCCAAGGCCACACAGCTAGGTAATTATTAAGTGTCTGAGACTGTATTTGAACCCAGGTACTCCTGACTCCAGGCCCGGTGCTTTATACACTATGCCACCTAGCTGCCCCTGGCATCCCTTTATTTTGGAAACAATCTGGTAACCAAATGAAACTCCTGTGCTTTGCAGCTTTTAAAAACGGAGTGTTTCCTCATTCTACCAACAAATCCTGGTATGTACTAGTATGCTCAACTCCTCTAAATCCTTTCTCCTTTTTTCTCTCTATTGGACTTTGCCATCCTCTCCAATAAAATGTGTTTCTTTTCTTACAACTAAATGGTCATGGAAAGCTGATTATTGATTGAGTAACCTTGAATATTGGGCAACAAGTTTTATATTAATCTCTTATTAAGGGAGCTACTATTCAGCATGTGACTCTCTAAATTGTCTAAGAAATAAGTCACTCTTTCCTTCATGATCAGACATTCAAAATATTTGAACACCAGTTTTGTAGATGGGTGAACTTCTTCATGAGTTTACTGTTAACATATCGAGAAATTGTTCAACACCTCCTTAAACTGTAATGAAGGTCCAGAATCACCTATACAAGGAGTTGCTTTTGATAGAGGTTACTTGTAGTTCAAACAGTCAACTTGGACCACCCCTTCCCAATTCATTCGTAGTCAAAAATAAAGGGAAGGAAATCACATAACTTGGAACATTCTCAAGATAAATAATAAGGGCTTGGTTAGAATTTCACTGTGCATTGTAATAATTGCTCATAAAACATTAATGCCACATTGGGCAATATCTTAGCTCTATAAATATAAGGGTTTTCTAGATCATTGGGAAAGTACCTTCAGTTAGGTTCAGGTATTTTGACATTAATAATAACTCATTCTAGGTAAGTTGAATGTAAGATGATATTTTCTAGTCTTATTTGTCTTGTTCATTCTTCTCTTCTTCTGATGTTTTTCTTTCATATTTTCAGCAACCACTCACCATGAGGACTCTCAACCTTGTGTTTTTAGTGATTTGTGTGATGCTTTCCTACAGTGGTATTAAGTATGCATGTGGCTTTTACTCTGGTAAGTAAGAAAGTATTCTGATCTACTGAAAGAAGTGAGCTAGCAAAATGTGAGTTATTAACATTGGTCAAACATTCTTACACAGGATAATCTTAGGTTCTAAGGGGTATTTGTCACTCATTTATGGACAGCTTAATATACACTCAGTCCCACTCAGAACACAATATTAACCATCTGCACCATCTCTGGCATTTAGGATTTCTGGGAGAATGCTTGGCCTTCGTTTTTTCCTCTAAAAGTACAAAATGTGGAACTGAATGTCTCTACTGTGTTCCTTTAGAATCAAGATGGAAGTAATTGATACCATAGACCCACCCTAAGGATTATGCTAATTTCTACTTAATTCTTTCTTTTCAAAATTTTAAATTCATTTTATAAAATCCATTTGTACATGCATATTTCCAAGTTACAAAATTTCCTTCCACCCTCCCTTCCCACCATCCTCCCCTCAACAGGGAACAATCAGGTTAGCATTTTACATATTACATATATATATATATATATATATATATATATATATATATATATATATTTGTTAAACATATTTACAAATTAGTAATTTTTGGCATGAGGAATTAGTATTGAGGGAAAGAGATACATTAGAGGTAATTTTTATAATTTTATAATTTTAATCATCAGATTCCGAAAGATTTTTTTTACTGTGTGTTCTGTTTTGTTAATTGCCATTTAATGATTTTGTCAACTCCCCTGCATCCAGTGATCATTTCTAAGCTAACAATTCTCAGATTTATCTAAACACTTCTAAATTTTCCATTGATCCCCAGCTTAATTTTCATTATTGATATCTTGAACTAAATGTCCATTAGATATCTTACTCTTAAATGTCCCAAACAGATCTAAACCTCTTTAGAATCTAAAATTCCTCTCATCTAAATTTCCTTTTTAATATCATGTTTACCAACTTGTTACCCCAATACTGTAATCAATTCCCCAGCTCAAAATCCAATGTTTTCATCAACTTCTCAAAATCAACCATCTCCCATACCTAATCTATGGTCTAGATCTATTGATTTCATCTTTGAATTCATCTCATGAATAACTCTATTTCTCTTTTCTTATATTGCTTGAATACTAGTATAAGTCCTGATTTCCTCATACAGGAAATATAGCAGTGTCCTTGACAGTTGCTCTAGCAACTGCCATGTCTCTCTCTTCTAATCCTTAATTAATTCAGATGCCAAAAGAATTTTCCTAAACAGAATTTCAAAGTCATGTTATATCCTCGTTCACCACACATATATCTCAATTCATTGACAGTATCTTTTCATTGTTTTTAAAATAAGACCTTCCATATCATGGTGGTATGGATATTTTCATTATTTCCCTTGGCTGGAATAAACACCCTCTTTTCCTTTACCTTATGGTTTTTCTGACTTCCTTCATTAATACTCTACACGGGTTCTTTCCTAGCCTTCTTAAATTCTAGTTTTTTTTTCTTTATCATAACCTATTTATTATACAAGTTCACTGACTCAAAGTCAATGTTTTTTCCTGCTTTATTACTCAATAGACCACTTTCTTCTGTTTCCCTTTCCTCATCAAGCTGAACATTGGAGCAAACCCCCTTCCTTGTTGCTCATGAATTTTTCACAATTTGATTCTTAAGTCTAACACTATCTCTTATGCCCCTTCCCACTGATAATACTATGCATCCCTCAAAACCTAACTGAAATATTACCTTTATCATGAGGTTTTCTTTCCCTGCTTTTTACCACCCAAATTAGAATTTCCCTTTCTGCAAATCCCATACCAGTTTATTTGAGCATACAATAGTTATATTTGATATTCTATCATTTATACATCCATCACACCAGACTCTCTCTCTCTCTCTCTCTCTCTCTCTATATATATATATATATATATATATATATATAATTTATATATATATAAATTATATATATATATATATATATTGTATTAACTAGGACAAATATGTCTTTTTCAATCATATGGCCCTAGTACCAAGTACAGTATCATACTCATCAATTAATCACAAAGATTTTGTTAAATGGGATTGGAAATGCAAAGATAAGTATGAAACTGTGTCTATCCTGAAGAAGTTCAAATTTATTGGGCATGTCAAGAAAGACAAAGATAAGCATATGTAAAATAAAAAATAAATCCATGGTAGTATGATTTAGGAAATAAACTACTGACTTGAACATTTAGGATTTGAGATATTTCAAAGACAGTACATAAGCTGAGTCAAAGTAAATACATGGAACTAGGAGTTCAAAGTGAGTAAAAGAGTCTAAGACAGAAACTGTGGGCAAACAGTGCAATTAGTAAAAATGAGTTATGGAGTCCTCTGATGTAAGAAACAAAGAAAAACCTAGTTTGAGATATAGATGGAATAAAGAGAATAAACTGTTTAGATTGAAAAAATACTTTTGTGTTTAGTTATTTGGTATATATTTGATATTAGAAGTAAAAAGGAGTCATAGGATTTTACTAAGTAGAAAAGAGATGTAGTAAAGTTAATAGTTATAATGAAATAGCAGATCCAATCCCCATGCCAATTTGATACTCATAACAACTTACTTAGCTTATTAGGGCAATAGACCATTTTCTCATATTTACGTCTTTTTGCCATATTGTATGGCTGAGTAAAGCCCCTTTCTTACTATACATGAACTTTCCTCATATTGATTCATAAACCTAAAATGGTCTCTAATGTCCACATGTGATAATGCTACCCATCAATCAAAACCTAACAATTATCACCTTTGTTACAATTCCCATTTTATAGATAATAAAACTAATGCCTAAAGAAGTGTGATGATTCCAACAAGTTTACAAAGCTAAGAAGCCAAATTGGTAGGAAGGAATTCATTTCTTGAATTTGCAAACTCTTTGTTCTTCCAATTTCGTCATATTAAGTCATTTACTACAATATTATTTTTTTAAAATTCAAATTAAGGATGTAATGCTTGGACTGAACTTTCTGAATTCTTATCTAGAAAACAAAATAATTTCATCTCAAAAATAATAACAATTTTGAAACATTTGTTTTCTTTTTCCATAGATGGCAGCGTTTCTATTATTTATGAATGCCCACCTCCATTGTTATGTTATCCAAAGTGCCCCCGAGGTTTAAAAGACATAGGAAAATGTGCTGATGGATTTTTAAGGTGCTGTTCGACAATAGTTTTGAATTAATTGAAGACTAAAAAATAGAAACAAGAAAGCCTGATTCATCCAGGCTCTGTGGTATGGAAGGGTCAGAGTATAGAAGATGAAATAAATTCAAATGCTTTAATACATGTTATGATTATTTTAATAAAGGAAATCCAATTCAGAAAACAAATTTTCTAAAGCAAGAATGATTCCTGTGTCCTTTATTTTATCTGAAGTGATGAAAGGTTTATGTTATAATATTGAGGAATTGACATTCTCTCATAAGCAGAGATAAAATGGCATAGTGAATAGAGAATCCACACTGAAGTCGTGGAAAACCTGGGTTCACTCATTCCCTGTGAAACTCTGGAAAGGTTATGACCTTCCAAGCACTCTGGGAATTTTTTTTAAGTAGAAGTTATTGATGAGCCACAAACCTGCATTGGTAGACTTTCATTATCTAAGTTTCCTATACTGATGACCTATCAGGTTTAGTCCATCTCCTATTTTATTTAATACTCTTTAGAGGGTTTCCTCTGATGATAACATGCAATCTCTCCACAGCTAAGTACAGTATTTTTACTTTAAAAGCCTCTTTTGCCAAAATAATTAAGGTCATGTTTTGAAGTTCTTTAGCAGTAATCCTCCTAGTCTTAAATGAGACTGATCTATAAGAGCAGACACACAATCCATTATTTACAGGGTTTTACAGTGTTCAAAACTTCTGTTTCTCAATAAGATATTTCAGAGTTTTCTCACAAAGCCTTAAAATATTCAGGTTCATCTCTATATGACAAACAGATATCAGAGCAGAAATGAAGGAGAGACTGATATTTAAATAATGTAGGAAACATGGAAAAAGAAAAGCAGAAACCATATACAAATAGTGCAAAAGTTTTCAATTAAACTTGAGAAACATTTTTTAAAACATTTGGTCTGTGACTAAATTGATTTAAGTCAGGGATAAAAGAATGATTTATAAATTTGAATAAGTTAATATAATTAATATTTGAATATTTTACTAAGAGATATAAAATTATAAACTCTTAGTTGTATGAATGGATACAGAATAGGACTTTGAGAAAATAGTGTTTTTGAATATTTAAAATTATGAACATTGAAAAACCCTCATTTTATATCAAATAAGCATATGGCTACAAACAAAAGCTGATATCATTTGTAATAATGAGAAACTTAAAACTTTCCCTCTAGCACAGGTGAAAATTGAGGATGACTTCTCTCTACTCTAATGTGCAACAAAGTTATTGTAGTCCTACCTACAGCAATAAAAAAGAATGACAGTTAAAATTATATTCACATTATCAGAGGATTCTGAATTATCCTCAAGTACTCCATCGTAGATGATGCTATACTTATCCAAGAAAATTTTATTTTATGAACTTATTACATATATCTATAATCTATTTATCTATCTATAGTTATACAAATATATATGTATATAAATAAATTATTTATACACACACATACATATATATAAACATATATTTAACTATCCTAAAGTGAATGCTAAAACTATAAATCTTCAAAATATAGGGCTAAAATAAAATGACAGAAATATAGGTTAGATAAAGTTTTATTCCCTGGGATTTACCAAAAGCCTATAAGTAGAGGCCATTTGTTCAAGACAGCCACCCTGTATCAAGAGAGAAAGTTACTAACAAAGTAAGAGAATAACTTAGACTGGCCTCTTCCATCTTAATCATGAATTGAACATGAATTTGGATAAAAAAATACTGTTAAACAATGGAAAAACTGAAATTCAATTTAGTAGTATTAATATATGAGATTTTAGTTTATTATGCAGTATCTCACTAAACCAAGGATGTCTTATAATTTTAAAATCATTTTTGTTTTAAGATAGACCAATTTAGTTTTTTCAAAGCAATTTCTTTGTGACCAGCTTAGTTTACAATCGTTTTTTGTCAGTTTACACCATTGCTGGCATAACTTATGGTTATAAAAATTTTAATATTTTGTCATATTAAAAAGTCACTGTACTTTTCATTGGATAGTTAATATTATATTTCTATTTTCCCAATAATAAATGCTCAAAAATTAATAAAAAGACTCAAACAACAGAAAGGGAAACTCCAATTTCTTTTCACCTTATGATAAGGACTTGCAATTAATGAGCCCTTTCTCAACATTCAGAATCTCTCTGAATATCCTTCCAGGGTCCTTGCAAGAACTGTGAATTCTAGCTATCCCTTGATGACTAACTCAACTTCAGTCCCTACTTGTGCCTTTTTCCAAATCATTTTTGTTTTCTGGTTGTATAGTATCAGTGCCCATTGCTTAAGCCATTTTTGCTCTCTAATCTTTTATGTAAAGATAGGAGTCTGGTCTGTCTAGAGATTTACTAATCACTTACTATCAGCATCTGGAGCCTTCTTTGATATTCAAAAGTTGTTTTTACAAGGATGTTTTATAGCTTAATTAGAAGTTCTTTCCTTTCTAACTGTCCCTTGGTGGCACTTACTTCCCGATCCACTGACTTCTAGATCCACTTTAAATAATTAATTATCTGAGATCATTTTTCTCTCTTCTTCCTTCTTCTCTCCTTATATGAATGAAAATTCGCCAGATCCCTCTTTGTTAGAGTATCTCTCAACTCTCAGCCCACTGTGCCATCAAAGTGCCCAATAAAATGGCAATTTGCCCAGGAGAAAGCCCACATTTCATGAATTTTTTCTCATGTATCCAATGTTGAACTCCATTATTTTGGAGGTGAAATCCCAACATTTTGGGTGACCTGTATGAGGAACCATCTGAAGACTGGACTCTCTCCTAATCAAAGTAAGCCTTGAATACCCTGACTGAGTCCCCAGAAGCCTAGGACAATCCAGGACTTGGACTCTCTGGAGTCTTAGATAAACTCCAGTGGTAGGTGATCCCTTTGGTTACTAGGCAACCAAAACATCTATTGGTCTCACTAAGGAATACTTTCCTTCACTGAGTGGACAGTTTTCTCAGTTCTTAGTCCTGTAGATACTTCTCTCTTCACCCATTTTGGACACTGACAACAGAGCAGTGGTCAGGGGTCATTGTTACTTCTGGTAGGGAATCTCCCCTCCCACTCCCCTTAAGTTAGGGAACTCTCCATCTGTAAGGCCTGAGGAGAGTCACAGAAAGATATGGACACCTCTGTTATTCGTGGCATACATTCTATTAGCCAATCTACTCCTGAAAGTCAGGGGCAGGAGCAGGAAAGAACAAATATTGAAACAATCCAGTCTCAGACCACTTAAAATTCTTTTTCCTAGTTTCAATGCTATCTAGACTAGGACTATGAGAATTTTTAAATCTTCAGGTAAGTATGTAATTAGCAAACTCCATTTGATTAATCAATTCAATTCCTTTTCCACCTTTTCTCCTCTATAGAGGATAAGGGTGTCTCCTTGTTTCTTTCCATTTTCTTTTCAACTAAATAATGGGAGAATTCACAGTCAACAAGTGGCTAAGGTGCCAACAGGTTGTTTACCTATAATATACGACCTCAGAAGGGAAAAGTCTGTTCTCTTCTTAATTTTAAGTTCTTCTTCAGCCAAAATTCTTCTCTTGAGCTTTCCTTCCTCACCCTCAGGAGAATTGTCTATACTGACTTGGCCAGTAGTTTTTTTTTTTATTTTTAATTTTTACTTACAGTTAGAGAAGGAGACCTTGTCTGAATCTTAAATGTCCAGTTCCTACAAGAGAAGCTTTCCTTAGGAAAGCAACTCATGCTTTGTAGATTTTATAAGCTATTAAGATTTGTTAATGGTTTAAAAACCTCTTAGTTTTCTGTGTCTCTGTGTGTGTGTGTGTGTGTGTGTGTGTGTGTTTGTGTGTGTGTGTGCGCGCGCACGCACGCCTATGAAGAATGATGTAAATTCATTTAATCTAAAGGAGTCAGACTAACAACCTTCAAAATTTCTCTAGAATAGGAGCTTTAAGTCACACATTTTCCCTTCTGGGAGTTCTCTCTTCAATCCTCATTTTCCCTACAGGATGTCATGGTCTAGTGACTAGAACTCAACATTTTCCCTGCTATGACCTGAGTTCAATTTCTGGTTGGCGAACTAATTTCTCTTTGCCTCCCTGTTCTTTCTATGGCGGAAGGAATGCCATACCAATAGTGGCTATTTGATATCATGGTAGCCCATTTTCTGACAAATCACACGATGATGATGATGATGATGATGATATGATCAGGTTTAAAGGGGAGTAAGTCTAAAATCTATCTTGTAACTTTATATTTACTCTTACAAATCAAAATGCCTTTGAAAATAGTGTGTAGTTTGAGTTATAATTGAAAAGTAAAAGAAAGTAGACGAGTAATGAGTTGAAAAGATTTGAGAAAAAAAGCTTGAAAGAAAAATAGAGGGGAGATAAAAGAAGTTTATTGGCTAGGTAGGAGTACCTAAAGTCTTTCCTATCCCTTTATGGTTGGTTTTGTGCCAATTTTAAACTATTCTATTTCATTGATATAGAAAAGCGGGATATGAAAGGGTTTTTTTTGTAACTTGATTTTGAAAGTTAAAGTACAAAATACAGTAATGCTTGCAATGCTAAATTGGAGTTACGATAACTTCTAGGAAAAGTGAAAGCTGTGGTCATCATTCTAAAGAGTGTTTTAAACTGTGAATTCTCTTATTCTTTTGGATTTTTTAAAGGACTAATTTAAAATAATAATTACCAGTAGTCTATCATCTGAATTAGTCTATCATTTGAATTAAGTTTTCAGGGTCTTGTCCCAAACTGGAATGTTTTAAAGTATGTGATTTGATTTGACTTAGAAATGTACAAAAAAAAAGTTTATCCTTCAGAAATTCAGGAGAAAAATATCTGCAAGTAGTTTAGTAAAGAGGAGCAGTTTGCAGCTGTTGCTCAATTATTTCAGCCCTGCTAGCTCTGCCATCTAGAGAACTGCATTTTTATATACAGTTTAGAGAATAAATTTTCAATCTGTGAGCATATAGGTTTCACTAGAAATTTCTATTCTTAAAAACAAAAATTGCTGGTTTGTCATTGCCATACTACATTAATGATCTAGATAACATTTATAGGCATCAACATTATTATAAAAAAGTAATAGTCCATTACATATATTAGATTCAATTCCTGAAGAATCTCATTTTCACCTTGTGAGAATGATGAACCTATTTAGACAAAAGTATAGAAACTTGTGAAACAAAAATGTGAAATCCATCTAGTTATGAAATTAAGGTTTTGAAAAATTTTCATTCTGCTTGCTTTGTTCTAAGAAAAAATATTTCCATATTTAAACATTATGTTCATTTTATTTACTGAAGAATAATTCGTGTGTCACATCACTTAGAAATCTGATTATTTTGTTTGTTTTATCTGAAATTAGAACATCTGTAGAAATATGTCACATAATATGTTCACATTGTTTTAAAAGAAATCTGAAAGCAATGATTTGTTGTTTGTGTCTATTTGAATATATTTAATATCTAAAAATGTTTTTACTTTAGAAAATGTTTCATAGAATCTATTTCTCTATGGAGTTTTTCATTATTGTAATGACACATTCCAACTATTTTGTTATTGATACTAAAAGCCCTTTGAAGCATAGAAGAGTAATAAAAATATTTTCCTGTGATAATCTCTTGTGTTATCACTGTGAAAATATAGGTAATAATTGATCTTCATAAATTGAACTCACCTGTGCTTTTGAATACTAGAATTTACTATGTATTGACTTTATGTAACTGTAGATCGACCTTTTATCTGAGTTTGGTACTAAATATTTTTATAAAGGAATGTTATTTGGAACAATGATCAATAATACCAACAATCCTATGATGTTTTATAATTTGAAAACTTCAGGTGATGTTCCTATATGAAAAGTTGGAAGAAAAACTATTGGCAAGCTCTTAGGTTCTCCTGACTTTACTTCCCCAACATGACATTTGCAAGACCTCACCTGGAAAATCTGAAATAATTGTCAAGTGGTCAGTATAAAAATTTTATATTTATTGAAGAAAATTCATGTGTCACATCATTAGAAATCTGAGTTATCTTCTGTTTGTTTCATCTAAAAATAGAAAACTTGTAGAAATATATAAGTCAGTGATGAAAGTTAAGCCAGTTTGATCTATAATTATCTAAAATCTAATGGGAAAAAGGAACATCTGCTACTGATTTCATGTTCCTATGATAATTAGTATCTTCTGATTTTTTACAATTCTAAGGGGATTTTATGTAAAATGATAAAGATCTTATGACATCACAATGTGATTTTCTATCATTACAGTCTGAGTTTGTGTTTTAAGAATGGCATACTAGTCCAAATAGTTTTTTCAAAAGGATAGTCTGTAGTCTACCTTAAAATTGGCTTAAAGGAAATTCAGTTTCAACTAAGGTTTTTTGGATTATTTCAAACATTGGGGAAAAGTTGCAAATATTTTGCTTGTAATGGACTATTCTTTTTTTTTTTAAAGCAATGGGGTTAAGTGACTCGCTCAAGGTCACACTGCTAGTTAATTATCTCAACTGTTTGTAGCTGAATTTGAACTCAGGTCCTCCTGACTCCAGGGCTGGTGCTCTATCCACTGTGCCACCTAGCTGACCCCTGAATTAATTCATTTTTGGATGAGAATCCATATTCTTGTGCTGTTGATAAGTTAGTGAGATCTCATTCTCCAAATGGTGTTCTTAAGTTTAAAATTAGGTTTTAAGTTTCTATTTTGTCACTAAAGCTACTGTGAATATCAGCATGGCAATTGACAAATTAAATTACAATTTCTGTGGGTCGAAATTTCACTTTCTAATAGTGGAAATAAAAGTTTTGAACTCATTAAACATTTCTATTGCGATTTTTCCCAGAAATAAGGATCTCTACAAGTAACTACTCTGGAGGACAGGTGAGATAACATTCAAAGAAAGAGAACTACATCAGAAAAGCAGAAATGGGCTTAAATTTTACTTTACTGTTTACCTTTCTTGTCTGTATAGTTTTTATAGTAAAAAAAAAAAGCATTGCCCCCTTTGACACTGTAAGTGCTTCTCCTTTCTTTGTGTCCTGTTATAAACCTTACATTGACTGCCCATATCTCTTGGCAACACTAGGTTCCCAATATATGCCATTTTTCTGTATACACTTTTTTGGACTCCTGACCACTATTAGTCTTTCTGCCACTATGCCTTTTCTCTTCACATTATTGCTTGTCTCTGCCTTCCTCTTGCCAGACAAAGATCTTATTCATGATCCTTAGAGTATGAACTTTCTAGGAGACAGAGCCAAGATGGTGGAGTAAAGGCAGGAAATTCCATAAGCTTTTCCCAGAACACTCCATATGCCTTCAAATGATAACTCTAACCAAGTTCTAGAGTGGCAGAACCTTAAGAAAGACTTAAGTGAAACAATTTTCTGGGCCAAGACAACTTGGAAGATCTCTGGGGTGGGTTTATTCAACTGAGTTTGGAAAGGTTCACAGTGCAGTCTAGGCTTTGTGGGCTGGCCATTGGAGCAAACTGCTCAAATCAATCAACCAGGAACGACAGGTAAGGTGCTGGGTCGCTGGGGGGGGGGTGGCACCTGGGACTGTGGCTGTGGTGGCAGTTTCCAGACCTTTCAGCACCAGGATCACCAAGGACAACTTGGACAATCAGCAGGAAAACACTTTCACACCAGAGTGACTTTGGAGCCTAGACCAGCACAGGCTTCAGCGAAGCTCCTGCCTAGAAAACTAAAAGCAGATATGCAGAGCCACTCAACAACTGCTTTCAGAGTACTCAGCCCATGGAAGGTAAGGGAGTCAGAGAGACTGCAAAGATCTCTCTTCTATCCCTAGGGGATGACTGTTGCTTTGCCCATACACAGATCCATGCCACTGTCTGGGGCCCCATACTGCCACAGCAGAGCAGTGACCCTCCTCACAATATCCAGGGCAAAGTGGGGTGCCTGTGGTTATCTACAGACCCAGAGCGCAGGCCAGGAAAGCAGGCTGCAAAATCCCTCAAAAGTTTGAGGGTGTACCCTGGAAGCAGAATTCCACCTTAACAAAATTAAAATCAAGTCATGGGCTGAGGATATGAGCAGACAACAGAAGAAAAAAGATCATGACCATAGACAATTACTATGGTACCATGGAGGATCAAAATACATGCTCAGAAGATGTCAAATTAAAGCTTCTATATCCAAAGCCTCCAAGAAAAAAATATGAATTGTTTTCATGCCATAGAAGAGATCAAAAACAATTTTGAAAATCAAATAAGGGAGGTAGCAGGAAAATTGGGAAAAGAAATGAGTGATATGAGAAAATCATGAAAATGAAGTAACCAGCTTGGGAAAGGAGATACCAAAAATTTGTGAAGAAAATTACATCTCAAAAAACAGTTTAGGGCAAATGGAAAATCAGTCCAAAATACCAATGAAGACTAGAATTCCTTAAAAAGCAGATTTGTCCAGCTGGAAAAGGAATTATGAAAGTTCTCTGAAGAAAATAGTTCCTTCAAATGTATAATGGAGCTAAGGCAGCTGATGACTTTGTAAGAAATTAAGAAACAATAAAACAAAAGTAAAAAATGGAAAAAAAATTGAAGAAAATGTGAATTCTCTCACTGGAAAAAAAAATTGACCTGGAAAACAGATACAAGAAAGACAGTTTAAAAATGACTGAGGGGGTGGCTAGGTGGTATAGTGGATAAAACACCCTTGGAGCTAGGAGTACCTGGGTTCAAGTCCGGTCTGAAACACTTAATAATTACCTAGCTGTGTGGCCTTGGGCAAGCCACTTAACCCCATTTGCCTTGCAAAAACCTAAAAAAAAATCATTGGGCTACCTGAAAGCCATGAAAAGGAAATGACTAGACTTCATTTTTTTTAGGGTTTTTTTTTTTTTGCAAGGCAAATAGGGTGTTGCCCAAGGCCACACAGCTAGGTAATTATTAAATGTCTGAGGCCAGATTTGAACTCAGGTACTCCTGACTCCAGAGCTGGTGCTCTATCCACTGTGCCACCTAGCCACCCCTAGACTTCATTTTTCAAGAAATAATCCAATTATAAAGCACTCTCCACCCAAACAAAGTCAGATGTACATAATTGGAAAAATGTCAAATACTCATGGTTAGGTCAAGCTAATATAATAAAAAAAATGACAATTCAACACATATTAAATTATTTATTCGGTGCTATACCAATCCAACTACCAAAGAACTACTTTACTGAGCTAGAAAAAATAATAACAAAATTGATCTGGAGTAACAAAAGGGCAAGAATAGCAAGGGAACTTAAGGGGAAAAAATGTAAAGGAAGGTGGCCTAGCTTTACCAGATCTAAAACTATATTATAAAAAAGCAGCAGTCATCAAAACTACCTGGTACTGGTTAAGAAATAGAGTAATGGATCAGTGAATGAGGACAGGTTCAAAAGAAACTGCAGTAAATGACTACAGAAACCTACTATTTCACAGACCCAAAGATATCAGCCTCTGGGGTAAGAAATCACTATTTGACAAAAATTGTTGGGAAAATTGGAAAATGGTCTGGTACAAACTAGTCATAGATTCACATCTCTTTGCCTATATCAAAATAGGGTCAATATGGGTATAGAATCTAGACATAAAATGTGATACCATAGATAAATTAATAGACCAAAAAATATTTTATCTGATGTATGGAAAAGGGATAAATTTATGACCAAACAAGAATTAGAGCACATTATCATCTGCAAAATGAATAATTTTTACTATATTAAATTAAAAAGGGGTTGCACTAATAAAATTAATACTGTCAAAATTAGAAGGAAAGCAGAAATTTGAGAAACAATCTTCACAACCAGGAGTTCTGATAAAGGTTTTATTTCTAAAATATATATTGAGGATTACTTCAAATTTATAAGATCCCAAATTGATTGCTAAATGGTCAAAGGATATGAACAGTTTTCAAATGAAGAAATTAAAGCTATATATAATCATATGAAAAAAATCCTTTAAATCATTATTGTTTAGAGAAATGCAATCATCCTTGAGTCAGCTTGAAAAAGTTACAGAAAACAGTTCTTCAGTCCTTCCCATGTTAAAAAGCATTTCATTATCATATCTCTATATGAAGGTTTATGATGAGGTCTCCCATTAATTAAGGTCTCCCTTCTCAACACTCTCCAAATTCCTGGTTCCCTCTAAGATCAATTTCAAAATTTTCTATTTGACTTAAAACTTTTCACAACCTGATCTAGTAATACTGGTCCTGTTTTCATGTGCTTTACATTCCTCAAGGATAAATATTCAAGGTCACTAAGTTGTCATCTTCATTCTCTTCACACACAATAGTTACTGACTCTATGGCTTCTCTCTTGTCTTTGTTCCTCTGTTAGTCTCTGTATACACCTCCATGTCCACACTTCTCAGACTTATTTCAGGACTCATATGTAAGTGATAATTTCCAGTCTCTCCCTTCGACCTCTCTTACCTTAAATCCCCAGTTAGATCTTTCCTGCCAACAATCTGCAAATGATCCTGTATACATGTTGCATGTACATAACTTGTCTCCCGTAGAGCAATTTGAGCTTCTTCAGGACTTGCACCTTTCTCTGCCTATATATCCCCAGTGTTAATATCCTACCCTTAGCAGGTGCTTAATATAGTCTTCTTGACTAATATATACCCCCAAACACCCACAATAACAATAGCATTGGGAGGTGACTGAATAATGAGAGAGGAAGTAAAAGAAAGATGAGAGCTATATCACTATGTATTTAATAGTGTAAAGGAGTGCTCACTTTGGCAGCACATATACTAAAATTAGATCAATACAGAGAAGATTAGCATGGCCCCTGCACAAGGATGATATACAAATTTGTGAAGCTTCCATATTTCATATTTAAAAAAATAATGTAAAGGAAATTATTCCCTCAAAATCTGCTATGAGTTTGTGTGTGTGTGTGTGTAAGAATGTTCTAAGTACAATTATATGACATGTACTAAGACTGCTTTAGCCTCTTAGTTAACTCTCCACTCTACCTTTCCTTAGACATCCACATTGAATGTTGAATCTTCACTCTGATCAGTCAACAAATACTTCTTTGGCATGCTCTGAACTAAATGTAGATGATAATGAAAAAACTTCCTTATTCAAATGGCTTTCTATCTATATAAACAAATATTGTTTATACAAGTATATATATATATACATGTACATATACACATACACATACATTACATATACATATACATTACATATATATATATATATATACATATATAGATATTTATATAAACTTACTTTTAGTCTAGACTATAAGAGATATAGCCTTTCATTACAGATAATGATTCTGCCTTGGAATGGAGGCAAACTGACCTCTGCTCCATAAAGAATTCTGGCAATTTCCGATTGTTCCACTCCTCACTTTTACATTGTGAGTTTGGAGCAGAATTTGTTTAGCAGAGATGAGAGTTTCCTCTTCATTGTAACTGTGATGGCATGGCCTAGAGTTTCAATGGGAAATTAATAAAAAGAATATTCAAAGGAAACCTGGGGGCAGATAGGGGCAGGACAAGTAAGATGATGAACAACCCTAGCTACTGAGAGAGTAAGGGACTTAGAAGAGGTCCCATGTAGGAGGTAACAGGTCAGCTGAAGTTTGAAGGAAACAAAAGATTCTATAGGGGAAGGTGGTTCAGTGGATAGAGCACTCACCAGCCTTGAAGTCAGGAGATCTTGAGCTCAACTTCAGCTTCAGACATTTAATATTTACTTAACTGTGTGATCCTGGGCAAATCACTTAACCCTACTGCCTTGCAAAAAAAGCAAAAAGAAAGAAACGATACAGATATGGAGGAGTATTCTAGAGAGAGGGAAGATAATGTATTCAGAGACACACAGATAAATGTGTGAGGAACATTAAAGGAATTAGGTTGGCTGACCTGCAGTTTCTTAAGGAAAATGATATCCTGGAAAGGTATGTCAGATTGTTCAGTGTCTCCAAAGCCAGAAGGCCATACATCTACTATCTTAGATGCAATTGAGCATTTTAAGTAGCGTTGGTGATAGGGTCAGAAATTGTCCCCATCCTCATCCTCACTGAATGGCTGCTTGAATACCCAGGTCTGATTTTAATATTCAATTAAAATAATTGAGAAATGAAAGGAAAAATACACTTAAAACTTATAATTTCTTTAATGGCATGTAGTGGATGAAAGTTTGTAAGAAATATTGAATTCCATTCCTATCTTACCAATTCACTTTTTAAGCCTGATTTTCCATCAAGCTGTATGTATACTATATACACTCAAAAAACACCTAATCAGAAAATTCTCTGTCTAAAATTCATTGAATCTCCTCTTTTTTTTTTTTAGATTTTTCAAGGCAATGGGGTTAAGTGGCTTGCCCAAGGCCACACAGCTAGGTAATTATTAAGTGTCTGAGGTCAAATTTGAACCCAGGTACTCCTGACTCCAAGGCTGGTGCTCTATCCACTGCATGACCTAGCTGCCCCTGAATCTCCTCTTTTCAATTTAAACCTTAACCTTTAGCATCAGGCCTGAATAAGTGTCAAAAAAGAGAAGAAATATCTAGAATGACGTGGCAAATATTATAGGATAGTATGAGAATGCAAAAATATTGAAACTTTTCTGATTAGGAGAGAAACTCTGAGGATTTTCTGTTTAAAGTTTAAAATGATGATTTTTTTTTATCCTTTGGGCATATTCAATCATTCAGTTTACTTTTATTATGTACTTATTCGGTGCTAGACAAGATGACAAGTACAAAAAATACAAATAAAATGACAAATAACAGTCTGCTCTCAAGGAATTTACAATCTAATGGGGGGAGACAAGATGCAAATAAATATACACAGAGTATGCTACATATATATATATATGTGTGTGTGTGTGTGTGTGTGTGTGTGTGTGTGTGTATATATACACACATATATATATATATATATAACTAGATAATCAGACCTGAATTCAAGAAGACTCCAATTTCTGAGTTGAAAACTAGTTTCAGAGATTTATTAACTTTGTTACTCTGCACAAGTCATTCATTTAATGCATTTCTTCAGTTCCTCATTTGTAAATGAGAAGCAGAATGAAAAATCAATTCAGTATCTTTGCCAAGAAATACCTAAATGAGATTACAAACAATTGGACATAAATGGAAACAATTGAACAGCAACAGCAAAAGTGATATACAACTGTCATGTCCTGAAATAAATCAAACATGTAGAAGAAAGAAAAGACATCTTTAATTTAGATAAAGAAGTTTGCTAAGCGGATCTGGTTTTGCAAGCCCATGACTGCACAAGATAATGAAATTTCCATCATGGAGAAACACAAAAATGGTTATCATACTTACAGAAGCAGAGGAAATATAGGTTTAATGAATAGCAAGGCCTTGTCATGAGATGCCAGCTTGGTAATTTAAGCAAGGACAACCACTTCATTTTGACAGCTTTGCCCTTCATTCCATGAATGTCAATATAAGGTGTTAGGAGCTCAAGAGTTTTTTTTTTTTTGGATGGTCTGGTTCAAGCTTGATTTATTTATAAGGAGAGTTTCTTGAGTGGTTACTTAAAGTATGACTCAGCTCACTGTAATCCACACTAATTTTGTCCTTCATCCTCAAAGACCATGGCATCTGGAAAGTGATACTATGACAAGCAGATGAATTGGATTTGAGTGAGGGGGTGTTATGCTAAGTCACCAGACTTGGGTCCAGTGGCCAGATATGAATCAGCATGTCTGGAGATGGCCTTGGATGTCAGGCAATCAGGGTTAAGTGACCAAGGTCACACAGCTAGGAAGTGTCTGAGGTCACATTTGAACTCAGGTCTTCTTGACTTGAGAGTCAGTGCTCTACCCACTGCACCATTACAAGAATTCTACCTTTGCTAGGATGAGTAAGAAATAGTGACTTTTAATATGAAATGTGGCATTAAGGATTTTTTTTTGTCATTCTGCTCCTCTATTTCAATGAAGTTGTCGTATTTTTTCAAGAATAATTAACCAGTATGACACCAATAGATTTGGTAGAAGAGAGAGATTAATCAATACCTTGACAGGAGTTTGTTGGGGGAATATTCAGCATGCAAGTAGGCATTACAATCTTTCTGCTTAAAAGCAGTCAAAAATCTCAATTTTTTTCAAATTGTTTCATCCTACTGTGCAAAAATTTCAATATAAACTTGACAAACAGAATACTAAAATACATTTAAATGTTTTTCTGCATAGCAAAATTCAAATTAAATCAGAAATCAAAGATTTATTCATAATTAGAAAAGCAATAAACATAATTTGAGTATTTTAAAGGCTTAATAATTAAAAACAACCAAAGCCATTTAGTTTTACAGTTTTCTACATACTTGAAGTGAATTGAAATGAAATCATTATTATTGACATCAAGGTATAGCATATCTGACTGTGGCTGAACATACCAAAATGAAGTGGAAGTTTCTGCTATAGGATAAAACCTGCTAGTCCACATGGATCTTGATAATGATGCTCTCAGGTTTCCTTTGAGCTGCTTCAATTTTGTTTAAACTTACTAAGTGTATATTTTCTAGGGCTGTAAACAACTCTACTTCCAGAATATCTTATTCCAAGACCTTCACACCATTATTGTGGAAACTATTAAATCTCATTAGTGACTATACTTCCATGATTTCTTTTTTCATGATACTATTAGTACTTCCTCCTTGATCTAAGAACCTCAATTTTCCAAAATAATTTCAGAAATTTTAATTTTGGGATATTTTTAAGGAGATGATCATTGCATCCTTTCAATTTCTATTTTGATTTCTTTTTATGAATAATTTCTTGAAATATAATGTCTAGGCATTTTTTAAGCAATAATTTTCTGGTAATCTAATAATTTTAAAAATAGCTTTTTCTTGATTTGTTGTTTGTTCATCAGTTTTTTCAAGTCATGTGTTGTTTATTGTTTTCTATGTTTCCATTCTTTTGTTTTTATTATTCCATAGTGTCTCATGGATTCATTAGTTCCACATGCCCAATTATATTTTTTAAAAATTATTTTCTACTTATATATCTCACTTTCCATTTGATCAATTCTAATTTTTATGGAGTTCTTTTCTTTAGCAAATTTTTGTATCTTTTTTCCATTGGGTCAATTGTACTTTTTAAGCAGTTTTTTCATTGGTGGAATTTCTGGATATTTTTTTGTGATCATTAGATCACTTTGTTTTTGTTTTTGGTATTTTTTTCAATGTTATTTTGCTTCTTTTACCAAGATTCTGACACTATTTTCATAACTTTCTTGCTTTACTCTAATCATTCTTGTGAATTTCTTTTCTCCATCTCTTTTTTAAGCTTGTTTGACTCGCCTCCCCACCCACCCAACTGTCTATAATCTGAGAACTTCCAATTTTACCACCAGTGGTATAGCTCATGCTGTCTTTAAGTCTTCACTACCAGACCAATGAGACAAACCATTCCTGCTAATCACTTAAGATATTTTGGTCTGGATAATTGATCATCTTGAGCTTCTATTGCTTCTATCACTTTAGAGTAGAGGTTTGAGATAGTATTTTAGAGTTGTTTGGAAGCAAATTTGAAAGAGCTTGACTTACTGGTTTTTTAACTACATCATCTGTTGTTTTTTTTTTTTTTTTTTTACATCTTTGTACTTGGCAAGTCAGTGAAGCTGATTCATTGACCTTTATAGTTTGTTGATTTGAGGTCTTCATAGGATCTTTTGGTCTTTTTTGTTCTTCGAGTTGATTTATATTATTTATATTGTGTGAAATATTTCATTCTGTTCAACTTTCTTCCCCCAACCTGTTTTTCATTTTATTGCCTTGTTTAAATTATCATGCTTATGTAGTTTCTTATTAGTATACCCCGATTTTTTCATTTTAAAATTTTTCTTCCAGAACCTTCCTAATCTTTCTTTTTTATTAAATTTTTATCCAATATTTCCAATCACATCCAAAGGTAATTTTCAGAATTCATTCATTTGCAAGTTTATGAGGTCCACAATTTTTTTTTTATCACCCTCCCTTCCCTTCGCCATCTCCATGGTGTCATGTAGACTGTTTTCTTTTTCTGTCAGTATCTCAGAGTCATTTTAATTTTCATTTCTCTTATAAATAATGTAGAGTTTTTGGAAAATGAAAATATAGGGGTGGCTAGGTGGTGCAGTGGATAAAGCACCAGCCCTGGAGTCAGGAGTACCTGGGTTCAAATCCAGTCTCAGACAATAATAACCTAGCTTTGTGGCCTTGAGCAAGCCACTTAACCCCATTTGCCTTGCAAAAAAAAAATCCTAAAAAAAAAAAAAAGAAAGAAAATGAAAATATATTTTATTTTCCAGTTACATGCTTTGGAAGATTCTCAATGTTATTCTATGTGCAAATTTATAAGTTCCACATTTTACAACCACTCTCCCTTCCCTTCCCTCTGCCCTTGTGGGTTAACAGTCTGGTAAAATTTATACATGTACATCTAACATCTTTACATATTAATCATTTTGTGTAAGAGGAAATAGGGCTAAGGGTAAGGGAAAGAAAAGCATGCGATAGGAAGAGGGGGAAACCATGTTTTAAAAAGTATACACAGTATATGTTCAAATTATGTGATTTTGTTTTTCTGTTTTGTTTTGTTTTTTAATCTCTGGATCTAGATAATTTCCATAACAGATCTCCCAGGTTTGTCACTACTCTCTGCCTAGTTGAGAGGAGCTGCATTCATAATTGATCAACTCACAATGTAGTTCTTAATAAGTATAATGTTCTCTTGTTTCTGATTCCTTTGCTCAGCATCAATTCATGTAATTATTTCCAAGCTTCTCTAAAGTCTGACCACTTAAGATTTCTAAAAGAACAAGAGTACTCTGTAACATTCATATAGCCTAACTTATTCATTCATTTCCCAATTGATGGAGATCTCAATTTCTAAGTCTTTGCCACTACCAGAAGAGATGTTAAAAAATATTTTTGAACATGTGGGACTTCCCCATTTTTTATTATTTCTTTTGGAAGTTTGTGTGGTATTGCATTGAATAAGTAATTTAATTTTGATAGAATTGTCATTCTATTCATGGGCAATTGACATGTTCCCTCTTTTTTACAGTTGACTTCATTTGTGTGAAAATTATTTTGGAATTGTGTTTATATACTTTCTGGGTTTGTCTTAGGAGGTGAATTTCTAAGTTTTTTGTGTTGTGTACTGTTACTTTAAATGGAATTTCTCTTTGTATTTATTGCTTGGGATTTATTGGTAATATATAGAAATGTTGATGATTTATGTGTATTTATTTTATTTACTACTTTGCTATTGTCAATAATGACAAAGAATCATTCCAAGCAATGTTTTGGAGTTACAGCTTATACTGTTGAATTGCAAGGGGGCACTCAAAACAAGAATCTGCATGACTTGGAACATTATGCTGTTTATGGTATGTGGTAAACTCATGTCTCTCATATTTACTTTGTTGCTACACTCCTCATTATCAGGTTTATAACACTTGTTACTCTGTTGTGCTTTGAGAGTACTTTTAGCTTATCAACCAATCAATTAATCAAGTTGTGATTGATAGTACATGGTTAATAGTACTTGATTGGGGAAGCTAGGTATCACAGTGGATAGAACACTGGCCCTGGAGTCAGGAGTACCTGAGTTCAAGTGTGATCTCAGACACTTAATAATTACCTAGCTGTGTGTCCTTGGACAAACCTTGCAAAAACTTAAAAAAGGGGCGGCTAGGTGGTGTAGTGGATAAAGCACCAGCCCTGGAGTCAGGAGTTACCTGGGTTCAAATCCAGTCTCAGACACTTAATAACTACCTAGCTGTGTGATCTTGGGGAAATCATTTAACCCCATTGCCTTGCAAAAAACAAACAAAAAAGAGACATAAGAGCAATTCCACTCAAAATAACTATAGACAACATAAAGTATTTAGAAGTCTACCAGGCAAGACAAAACCAGGAACTATATGAACACAATTAAAAACACTTTTTACCCAAATAAAGTCAAATACAAACAAATGAAAAAAATTTAATTGTTCAGTGGCTGGCCAAGTTAACATAATAAAAATGACAGTCCTACCTAAATTAATTGACTTATTCATTGCTTTATCGGTAAAACTACCAGAAATTATTTTAGTTCTCTAGAAATATTATGTGAGGAACAAAGTAGGGTGTTGGTCTTCACAGGGTGTGGAGGGGAGCCCTTAGGGAATCCATTACAAAGGGGGAATGGCCTAGCCAATCACAAGACTGGGAGAGTTTTCCTAATCCAGTTCCAGGGATACCAAACCTAAAACCTGTTCTCAATCAGTTAATAGTGACCTAGAGGTCTTGACCTAATGCAACTGAGTTTGCACAATTAGATAATTGAATATTAACCTACACACCCCCTGTGAGTATTGGGGTTCATTAGCATATCATGCATTGTATGATGTGGGGGGATCATATTAGGGGCATGTCATGGAATTGTTGGACCTCTTAGATTGTAACTCAAACTCTGAGAGCCTATGAAAATCCAAGAGGGAGGGGAAAGACTTTCTGAAGACTACAAATTACCTGATCTTCCAAGACCAATTCGTGCCTCACCGCAAGTGAGGTATCTTGCAAGGTGCATCTTGCAAGGTTCATGAATAAAATGTATAATTTTCTCTCACTCTAGCAAGTTTTTCTTTTCATTCATTTATAACATAATAGCAACAAATTTTTCTGGAAGAACAAAAGATCAACAATGTCATGAGAATAAATGAAAAAATACTACTAGGACTGTATTCCAAAGGTATCACAAAAAAGGGGGAAATCCCCCACATGTACAAGAATAATCAAACTCTTTTTGTAATGGAAAAGAATGGGAAACTGAGTAGATACCTATCAAGTCGGGAATAGCAGAACAAAATATGGTATTTGAATGGGCATTTGAAATGTTATTGCTATACAAGAAATAATGAACAGGCAGACCAGAAAAAGCAGAAAAATCATTTAAGAATTGATGTTGAGTGAAGTAAGCAGAAGCAGGAGAATATTTTCCACTTTAACCACAGCATTGGGTGATGATCAATTATGCCATATTTGGCACTTTGTCATAAAATGATCAAAGACAATTCTAAAAGCCCAGTGTTGGAAAATTTAGAGAATTCCCATCCATCCATTTATTCCATATATTCAAATCTAGAGGAATAAAATGCAATCTGAGAATGGGTCAAATTGTATAATTTTTTTACTCTATTATTTTCCTTCTCATGGATTTTTAATTTGATTTTTGATCATTTATTTATTTTAATTTTTTCCAATTATATTCAAACATAATATTTAACTCATCTTTTGTATAAGTTTTTGAGTTCTATAATACTCTATCACTCTCCTCTCCCTATGAAAAGGAATAATCTGATATCGGTTTTTACATGTACAATCATAATTGGTATATTTACATTTAAATCATGCTGTGAAAGAATATGAAAACCATATATATATATATATATATATATATATATATATATATATATAAGAAAGAATAAAAAAGCATAAAAGAGTCTTAAAAAGTGAGTTCGTTTTTGATGGCGTAATGTGATAAAAATACACTAAAGAAATTTTTCAGAGTGTGGGTCTGAGAAAAAGAAGGTGCACTCAAATCAGAGAGCTTCAGTGAAAGCACAACAAATTTGGTTTAAATAATTTCTAACTGCAGTTCCCCCACCACCACCTTCTCCCTACCCTCTTCCCCTTTAGCCCATTGGCTGGGTTTTGGGAGGTACAATCTATTCATGGAAATCTTTCCTAGCAACAAACACAAAGAAAGGAACCTAATATTTTCAAAATATATCTCTCACCAGATGGTATGGTGACCTGTTACCGAACTCTCTTAGTTTAGAGCTTCTGATAACTTTCATACTGTTTTGACTACAAAAAGTAGAATTCTCATGGTTAGTTACTCAATTAACAAAACAGTCTTATTGCAAAAGCAGGATGTCCTGGGTCCCTTGGAATACAAGAGGACTTCACCAGAAATTTTCCACACAATGTGATTAAGAAGACAAGACTTTGCTCCATTCACAAGGGATCTTTCTCAAAATACCTCCTACAATTTCTAAATTGACTCAGTTACCAGAAAGTTTTACTGTGCATGTGAAACTCTATTCTTGAAAACCCTGAAAAATAATTCACACACACACACACACACACACACACACACACACACACACACACACCCCTATAAATTCACACACACACACACACACACACATATATATATGTATATACATACATACCCAGATACTTATAAATATATACCCTATATACATATCTACAGATATGTTTATATAGTCACTATTCACAATGCTTAGGGACACTCCTTAACTGAAAAGCTTACAGACACATAAAAAAAAGGGCTGGGGTCTAAGAATCAATTAGGCCTTTATGGTGGCTTGAATGGAAACAAGGAAAAAGTTATTGGGAGATGTGAATGCCATTAAAATTATTTTATGGATAATTATTAGATAACTTTTCTGAAGTGCTAATAATAGTATAAGAACTTTGGATAGATTGAGATTTAAGTGCTACCAATATTGGTTACGAATTTAATTTTGATTTTG
Organism: Macrotis lagotis; assembly: GCF_037893015.1. Lineage (NCBI taxonomy): Eukaryota > Metazoa > Chordata > Mammalia > Peramelemorphia > Peramelidae > Macrotis > Macrotis lagotis. The sequence continues at coordinate 189,612,808 of NC_133658.1, read as the reverse complement.
TTAAAATTTATCCTGAAAATAAATCAGAATGTGAATTAAGTGTGCTCCCGTCTTAGAAGAATGATGGAAAATCAGGACCTAATGTAAAAAGGCATTTGATATTTGGCATAAAGCATGAAACTAATGGGAAATGACCCTATAGCATGGGCCACCTATTTGCAAAGTTGTGACTTCAGTTCCCAGTTTCCTTACTGAAAATAACAGTGGGAATTGGCAGCCCCCTGAGTGACTGAGAAGCCCTTGTAAGAATTGCTCACCTCCTGTTAAGGGGAAGGGGCAAGAAAAGGAGCTCTAAAAATTGCCTGCTTCCCCAACCCAGGACTGATTAATGAGACAGGCAGGGCTTAAACCCTGCAGTTCAGATTCAAAAAAAATCTACAAAAACTACAAAGATTCCACTCACCCTCAAAGCATGGGATGTTTGTATACACATAAAAAAACAAAAGATCCAACAGACCTGAAAGACAAACAGCTTTCCCCCCTCACAGTTTTCCCTTTTGTTCTGATTCTTCTTTCATAAAGTGACTGATATAGAAATATGTTTATCATAGTCATGCATGTATAACCTATCTGAGATTACTTGTTATCAAGGGAGATAAGTGATAGGGGAGGGAGAAAAATGTAGTGCTAAAAATCTTACAAAAAGATTTTGCATTTAGTTTGAAAGATAAATTTTCAAAAAAGAATTTTAAAAATCAAGTAAGAAAAGTAGAGAAAAATTGAGAAGTCAAATGAGTGTAGTGCTAGAAAATCATGAAAACAATTCAGCAGCTTGTTAAAGGAAATACAAAAATATACTAAAGCAAAAATATTAAAATACAAAATACCTTTAAAACCAGACAACCCAAAGGTAAAAAGAGGCACAAAATACCAATGAGGAGAAGAATTCTATAATTCCACAAAAATAAGAGTTAAGCAAATAGAAGTTAATGACTTTAAAGAAATTGAGAAACAAAATAAAATCTAATGAATTAAAAATAAAAGAAAATGTTATATATTTCATTGGAAAAATAATTTATCTGAAAAAATAGATATAGAGGTGATAATTGTGAAGTGATTGGACTGTCTGAAAGCCAAGCTCAAAAAAAGGACCTCTACATCATGTTTTAAGAAATTATCAAGAAAAATTCTCATGATATTCTACAGTCAGAGGATAAAATGGAAATTGCAAAAATCCACTAATCACCTCTTGAATGAAGCACATAAATGAAAACTCTCAGGAATATGAGATCCAAATTCCAGATCATCCTGGTCAAGGAGAAAATTTTACAAGCAGCCAGATAGAAACTATTCACATATTGTAAAGCCATAATCAGGATAACACAAAACTTAGTAGCTTCTACATTAAAGGACCATAGGAACTGGGATATTTTCCAGAAGGCAAAAGAACTTGAATTATAACTAAGAATCAATTACAGAACAAAATTGAGCATAATATTTAAGAGAGTAAAATGGGCCTTCAATGAAATATGGAATTTTCCAACTTTCCTGATGAAAAGAACAGAGCTGAAGAAAAAATTTGATCTTCAAATACGACATTTATGTGAAGCATAAAAAAATAGTAAATCATAAATGTGTGGGACAATTGCCACTTACATAAATTTCAGAGATCTCTCAAGGTATGAAGAGAAAGCTTTATTCATTATTTGAGGAATGGACCCCAATAAATTACAGAGGTTGAGGCAAAAGCAAAAGACCCAAGAATCATTTATCCTAACTCGATCCCCACCCTCCTTAATGAGGAATATGGTCTTATGATCTAGACAGGAGTAAACTAATCAAAGGAAGAGAGCATATAATTCAAACAGAAACCAGATTATCTCTTCAGCCCCAGGAATTGAATGGTCATCTGGACTTCAACAGATAAAGTGGGGTCAGTTGACTCTTCACCAATATCTCGGAAGCTGTTTTGTTAAGGGAGGAGGGGCACATAAACTATTCTCCAATCTATAATATTCTACCGAAGAAATCTCAGACTTTATCCCACTCATAAAGGACATGAATTTGAATTTTTTTATATTCCTATATGGAAAGTTGATACTGATATCTCATATGCATTTTCCCATTATCAGGGCATTTATGAGCTTATATAGAGGGCAAAACTGTGAGGAATGCTATCTAAAAAAATAAAAATAAGATATGAGAAAGGAATGCATGGGGAGAAAGGGAAAGGGGGAGATAGAATGAAGTAAATTATCTCACATTAAAGAAGCAAGAAAATGCTGTCATAATAGAATGCCTGAGGGAAGAACTGAGGGAAGTGAGTAAAATTTACTCCCATCAGTATTGACTCAAAAAGATAATAAAGTACTCAATCAATTGACTATAGAAATCTACATTACTTTAAAGGACAGTAGGAGGGGAAGGGGATAAGAAAAAAGGAGGTGGTGGTGGAAGGGAGGGAAGATTGGAGAACTGGCTAGTCAGAAGGAAAGCACTGCTGAGGAAAATCAGGGTTAGAGGAGAGAGACAATAGCATAAACAGAGGAGGGGAAACAAGATGGAGGGAAATTCAATAAGGAATTGTAACTATGAAAAGAATTTGAAGCAAGTTTCTCTGATAAGATACCATTTCTCAAGCACATAGAGAAATGAGATTTTTTTTTAAATAAGACCCATTCCTCAATTGATAAATGATAGATACAAATGGTTTTCATATGAAGTCAGCAATGCTTGTTATCAGTGCTATCTATGGGCATATTAAAAATCTAATTCACTATCACGTAAAAATATAATTTAAAACAATTCTAAGATACTTACATTTATTAGATAGGTTAATAGGACAAAAAAAGGGAAATGGCAAATGTTGGAGGGGGTGTATGTAAAATGAGGCATTACATCACATTCAACTGAGATGAATATATAACATGGAATCAATGTAAAGACTAACAGAATGCCTTCTGTGAGGGGTGGGGGAGGGAAGCATAAATGGGGGAAAAGTTGTAAAACTAAAAATAACTAAAATCTTTCTAAAAAAATGAGACATTAATGAATTGTTGGTGGAGTTGTGAACTGAATTAACTATTCTGTAGAACAATTTGGAACTACTTCAAAAGGGCTTTATAAAACCATGCATAAACTGACCTGGCAATATCACTAATAGGTCTGTATTCCAAAAGTCATGAAAAATAAGAATGGAAATGACGTATATGTACAAGGATATTAAAAGTAGTTCTTTTCTTGTGGCAAGAAGTTAGAAATTGAACAGATACCCATCAACTGGGGAATGGCTGAACAAATTATAGTATTATGATTGAATGCTAGAAATAATGAGCGGGATGATCTCAGAAAAACCTTAAAGACTTACATGAATTGATGCAAAATGAAATGTGTTCAAAGCAACAACATCATTGTAGAATGATCAGCTGTGGATATTGTAGCTTTTCTCAATAAAGGAAGTACTCAAGACAACTCTGAAGATACCAAAATACAGATGCCAAAAAGCATACTTTAAAAAAAAAATTCATTTGTCTCAAGGTTTCTTTTTTTGGGGGGTGTGGAAATCGATATTTCTTTCATGACATAATGATTATAGAAATGTTTTGCATGACTATATATTTATGGCCTATATCAAATTGCTTTCTTTACAATGGGGATGATGGTGATGGCAAGCACAGAGGGACATAATTTAGAACTGAAAGTTTTAAAAATGAATGCTAAAATTCTTTTTACATGTAACTGGGGGAACTGAATATTAAATAACTATTTTTAAAAAGTTTACTTTTATAGTCCTTTAGGCTATTCCAACTTATTTTACAAAATAGTTGAATCAGTTCAAAATTCCACTAATGGTGCATTAATGTCTCATTTTCCCAACATCTCCAACATGTCATTTTGACTTTCTATTCTACTGACTAATGTAAATAGGGATGATTTAGTACCTCTTTTTTCTCATTAAAGTACAAATAGTTTGGTTACTTCATCTGGAAATTGTTCTTATGTTCTGATCATTTTTGGATTGGGGAATGACTTTTCTATCATTGATTCAGTTTCTCTATATTTGAAAAAAGAAGCTATTACTCTTGAGATCTGTATTTCCCTTAATCTTACTCCCTCCTATTTACTCTCTCTCTTTTCTTGCTCCTCCTCAAAAGTGTTTTACTTATGGCTACTAACACATAATTTGCCCTCCTTTCTATCACATCCTTCCTTTAAACCATTCTTCTCTTTTCCTCTGGGGTAAGATAGATTGCTATACTATTGAGAGTATAGATTATTCCCTCTTTGAGCCAGTTCTGATGAAAATAAGGTTCCCTTATCCCCACTCAATTTCTGCCTCTTACATTAGCTATTTTAAATTGTCTATTTTACTTGTGAAGTATAATATCAATGTTTGTGAAATTCCTGTACAGAAAGAGATCCCTGACATCCTTCTGGGCCCTGAGAACTTCCTTAGAAATATAACTTTGGCTAGGTGCCTTTGGGTCTGAAAATAGGTTAATAGGACCCAAGGGGTCACAGATATACCATAAAATTGTCTAAAGATTTACAAAGTACCCTTGTTAGATTAATTATCTTGCTGTATCTGTTAAATTCCAGGACTGCCTCCCCCTTCCTCAGATGCAGTTGGAACCATAAGATAGTAAATTCCTGACTTCCTCCATCTCAGAAAATAAGTTCAAACATCACACAAAGACCCTGACCCCTTCTCACACCTATCTATATGGAACCCTATGTTTACATATGTATATGTCAAGATAATATATCTAACTGCTGTCTTTGCTTCTCTGTATCCTGCTTGCTCTCAGTACACCCCCACCCCTTAAAATACTATAAAAATCCTATCCCCTGAACAATCAGGTGCTGTCTGATTTGGGTCCTCTTCATCCCCAGACAGTCCCCAGGAATATTAAAGATCGCCAAACTTATCAAATTCTGGTCTGCATCTCACTCTTTGGGTACAACATCTGAAAAAATTATCCCATTCTATCTATCCTTTTCATTTTCTCCCAGTTCATTCTCTCATTTGTATTTTTTGTTGTTTAAAATATAATCTCTTAATGCTCCACTCACACCTGTGTACCCATTTCTAAATATGCTACTTCCAACTGACTTAATAAAGATGAAGTTCTCATTAGGAATGTAGGAATGTAAATAGTTTAAACTTATTAATTTCCTTATATTCTCCTTTCCTTTTTACATTTTAATGCTTCTCTTTTATGTGAAACAGGCATTTTTCTATTTAGTTCTGATCTTTTCATCAAGAATGCTTGCAGTGGGGTGGTTAGGTGGTGCAGTGGATAGAGTACTGGCCCTGGAGTCAGGAGTACATGAGTTCAAATCCAGCCAATTAAATGGAGCCACAGAATGAAATGAAAAAAATATCATAGAGTCAAAAGCAGTATACCATAAGATTTTTGTAGCTTCTGCCATAAAGGATGAGAAGTTATGGAATGTAAAATTTCTGACAGCAAAGGAGTCAGAAATACAACCAAAAATCACTAAATATAATCCTTTAAGGTGAAAAATGAAAATTCAAAGGAATAGAGAACTTTTAAGCTCTCTTTTTTTAATTTAAGGCAATGGGTTTAAGTGACTTGCCCAAGGTCAGACAGCTAAGCAATTATTAACTGTCTGAGTCTGGATTTGAACTCAAGTCCTCCTGACTCCAGGGCTGGTATTCTATCTGCTTCATCACCTAGCTGAAATGCAAGCATTCTTTTTTATTTCAGTTTTTTTTTTTTGTTTTGCAAGACAATGGGATTAAGTGGCCTGCCCAAGGCCACAACACCTAGGTAATTATTAAGTGTCTGAGGCTGGATTTTTTTCATTTCATTATGTGGCTCCATTTAATTGTTTCTTTAGTTCTCATGTAGTCATATTATTCTATTTGTTCAATTCCACTTTTTAAGGAGTTATTTTCTTCAGTGAGATTTTTGTGCTTTTTCATTTAACCATTTCTATTAAATAAGTTTCTTCTTCAGTGAATTTTTGTTTCTTTTTGCATTTGGTCAATATTGATTTTCAAGGCATTTTTCTCTTCCTTGGTTTTGTTTTTTCTTTTGCCATTTGTCATAGTCTGTTTTAAGGTGTCATGTTCTTTACTACTTTTTTGTGTTTTCTTTACCAAACTGATATGTCATTTTTCATAAATGTCTAGTATGGGGGGGGCAAGATGATGGCATGAAAGCAGCATTTCCCAGGAACTCCTTCCCCACCAAAACTCCAAAAGCCAAACAAATGATGACTTTGGTCAAAATATAGAGGGGCAAAACCCACAGAAGGACTGAGTGATACATTTTCCCAGTCCAAGATAACTTAGAAATTCTGTGGGAAAGGTGGGTTTCACCAGGACTGGGGATTGGAAACAAGCCATGGTCACAGCTCAGACCAGCCCAGGCCATCCCAGAGATCACCTTCAACAGCTTGAAGGGGCAGAGAGAAAACTCTGCTACACCAGAATGAGTGTGGAGTGAGGAGCACCAGCCACAGAACCTGCAAGGAGAATCTGGAGAAAGCAGCCTGCACCCCCAGAGACAGAAAGGGAAGTCTGCAGAGATTTTTCTGCTCTCTCTCCGGGTAGGACTCTGCTGCCAGCCTACACTCAGATCTAGGTTGCAGTTTGGCCTTCCATACTAAGTAGCCAAGTTGGATCCCTCCTTATAGCTCCAAGGCAGAGGGAAGTATAGGGTCCATCTGCATATCAAAAAACAGGCAAAAGAGCATAAGTCCTTGAAGGAATAAAAGTCCCAGTGGGGAATCCCAAAGAACCCCAAAACAAACCCAAAGCCTTGGAAGTGCTGTCTTGGGCCGAGGAAATGAGTAAACAACAGAAAAAGAAGAATCTTACCATAGAGAATTACTTTAGTCCTATGAAACATCAAAACACACACTCAGATGATGACAAAATCAAAGCTTCCATATTTAAAATCTCCAAGAGAAATAGAAAATGGGCTCAGACTATGGATGAGCTCAAAAAAGACTATGAAAATAATTAAGGGAGATAGAGGAAAAATTGGGAGGAGAAATGAAAGCTATGCAAAAAAAATAATGAAAAACAAATCAACAGCTTGGTGAAAGATATGCAAAAAAAAATGAAGAAAATAATATGTTAAAAACCAGTTTAGGCCTAATGGAAAAAGCAAAACAAGGCAAATGAGGAAAAAGAATGCCTTAAAAAGCAGAATTGGCCAACTGGAAAAGGAGACAAAAAAATCTCTCTAAAGAAAATAACATCTTCATATGCAGAATGGAGATAGAGGAAGCTGATGACTTTGCAAGAAATCAGGAAGAAATAAAAATATTTCAAAAAAGCCAAAAATTAGAAGAAAATGTGAAATGTCTCATTGGAAAAACAACCAACCTTGAAAACAGATCCAGAAGAAATAATTTAAAAATTATTGGGCTATCTGAAAGTCATGATCAGGAGAAGAGTCTAGACTTCATTTTTTCAAGAAATAATACAGCAAAATTGCCCTGAGATCCTAGAAGCAGAGGGTAAAACAGAAATTGAGAGAATTCACCGGTCACCTCCTGAAAGAAATCCCCAAAGAAAAACTTCCAGGAATATTATAACCAAATTCCAAAACTCCCAAATCAAAGAGAAAAATCTAAAAGCTGCCAGAAACATACAATTCAACTACTGAGGCTCCATAGTCAAGATCACACAGGGTCTGGCAGCATCTACATTAAGGGCTCATAGGGATTGGAGTATGACATTCTGAAAGGCAAAAGATCTTGGTTTACAACCGAGAATCAACTACCCAGCAAAACTGAACATCCTCTTTCAAGGGAAAAGATGGACTTTCAATGAAACATGGGACTTTCAAACTTTCCTATTGAAACAACCAGAGCTGAACAGAAAGTTTGATCTCCAAGTACAGGACTCTGGAGAACCATAGAGGGAGTGGAAGGGAAGGACTAACTATGAGGAACTTAATGATATTGAACTGTTTATATTCCTGCATGGGAAGAAGATATTGATAACTCATATGAACTTTCTCATTTATAAGAGCTGTTAGAAGGAGCATATATAGACAGGACATAGGAAGGAGTGGAATATATAATGGTATAATATAGTAAAAAGATGGAGTCAATGGGTGATAAAGGGAAGTACTGGGAGGAAGGGAAAGGAGATGACAAAGAAGTTAAGAAATCTCACCTAAGGGTGGCTAGGTGGCGCAGTGGATAAAGCACCAGCCCTGGAGTCAGGAGTACCTGGGTTCAAATCTGGTCTCAAACACCTAACAATTACCTAGCTGTGTGGCCCTGGGTAAGCCACTTAACCCCATTTGCCTTGCAAGAACATAAAAAAAATCTCACCTAAGAGTCAAGAAAAAGCTTTTTCAATGGAGTGGAAAGGGGGAAGGCAAGGGGGGAATGAGTGAGCCTTCATTGTCATCAGAAATGGCTCATAGAGGAAATAACATACCCACTTAATAGGGTGAGGAAATCTGTCTTACCCTACAGAAAAATGAGAATAAAGGGATGGGATAGGGGGGAATGGGGGGATGGAAGGGGAGGATAGGTGATAGAAGAGAGGAAAAATAGAGGGAGAGGGTACTCAGATACAACACACTCTTGGACAAGGCCAGGATGAAAGGAGAGAATAGAATAACTGAGACTGGGGAGGAATAGAGTGGAGGTACAGCTAGTAATGGCAACTGTGGGAAAAATATTGCAGAAACTTCTCTGATGGACTTATGATAAAGAAAGCAACTCATCCCAGAGACAGAGCCATTGGAATCTGAACACGGATCAAAGTACATCTCTCTCTCTCTCTCTCTCTCTCTCTCTCTCTCTCTCTCTCTCTCTATTCTTAAGGTTTTGCATCTTCTTGGGAGGGGTGGTTATGTTTACTCTTATATTTACTTTTATAACACATTCAGTTCCCATCAATGTATAGCATGGAAACAATGGAGAGACTATCAGACAGCCTTCTGTGGGGGGGGGGGAAGGGAAGGGAGGGGGGGGGAATTGTAAAATTCAAAACATTATAAAAAAGATAGATTACTACTATTGTATATAATTGGAATACAAATAAAATGATAATAAAAAAGAAAAAACAAATTAGATAATTTTGATAACATCAAATTAAAAAGGGTTTGTACAGACAAAACCCACTGTAATCAAGACCAAAAGAAATGTAGTAAATTGGGAAACAATTTTTGCAACTTGTGTTTCTGACAAAGGTCTCGTTTCTAAAATATACAGAGAACTGAGTCAAATTTCCAAAAAACCCAAGCCATTCCCCAATTGACAAATGGTCAAAGGATATACAAGGCAATTTACAGCTGAGGAACTCAAAGCAATCCATAGTCATATGAAAAGTTACTCCAAATCATTACTTATTAGAGAAAGGCAATGCATTTTTTAAAGCATCTCTGAGATACCACCTCACACTTCTCAGACTGGCCAATATGACCATAAAGGACAATGAAAAATGTTGAAAGGGATGTGGGAAATCTGGGACACAGATACATTGTTGGTGGAGCTGTGAACTAATTCAACCTTTCTAGAGAGCAATTTGGAATTATGCCCAAAGGGCAATAAAAATGTGTATACCCTTTGATCCAGCAATACCACTACGGGGTCTATACCCTGAAGAGATGATGAAAAAGTGCAAAAACATCACTTATACAAAAATATTGATAGCAGCACTGTTTGTAGTGGCAAAAAATTGGAAATTAAGTGAATGTCCTTCAATTAGGGAATGGTTTAGCAATAATGGTATATGTATGTCATGGAACAATATTGTTCTATTAGAAATCATGATGTATGGGAATTCAAGGAAGCCTGGAAGGATTTTCATGAACTGATGCTGAGTGAGATGAGAAGAACCAGAAAAACATCCTAACAGCAACATGGTCTTGATGATCAACCTTGATGGACTTGCTCATTCCATCAATGCAACAACCAGGGACCATCTGCAATGGAGAATGCCATCTGTATCCAGAAAAAGAATTATGGACTTTGAACAAAAACCAAAGACTATTACCTTCAAATTAGAAAAAAAACCTGTTATCTAATAATGTAATTTTATTATCTCATACTTTATTTTTCTTCTTTAAGGATATGATTTCTTTGTCATCACATTCAACTGAAATCAGTGTATAACAATGTAAAGAGTAACAGAATGCTTTCTGTGGGGGGGGTGGGGGGAAGGAGGAAAGAATGGGGGGAAATTGTAAAACTCAAAATAAATAAAATCTTTCAAAAAAATCTGTGATGTCATCAATTTTAGGTAAGGAAATTCTTCCAATACAGGTATATACTTCTTCTATAACTTCAAGTTTAAAAAAAATTTTTCCAGAAGCTGAAAAGTTTATAACTTCTCCAGAGTTTCATAGGTAATGAGCCAGGTGGGAAGTGATCCTACATCCATGACTTACTTCAGTGTGGATTTGCTATTCACTATGCAACAATTCTTGTCCCTAAGAGAGAATATCAATTTCTGATTTTTTATGACATAATTCTTTTACCTCTTCAGATAAGTTAAAGATCACAGGAATCATTTTTGCCTTAGAAAACCTGCTTTTCAAATTGTGATTCCTTTACTAAAATGAGGGTAAAATTTATTCCTTGCTTTTTATTTTCTCTTATCTACTATACTCTGATGTTTCCATACCAAAAAGACTGAATAGGCATGCCTTCCTATTTCTAATTTTTAGTCTTCAATTTCATCACTAGTCAGGTGCACAACACATTAATGATCCATCAAAACAAATGTCTATTGTGTGATAATCTACAGGGCTCATTCTATAGAATAATTCTATGGTTAGTCATCTGTAATCATCAGAAGTGTCATTAGCTATGGATAGAAGAAAACAAATTTTTCAGAATCTTTATTAATGTAAGAAAGGAGTTACATTGCATTTTGTATGAGTTCAGAAAATTTAGTCTAAGCATTAGATTCATTCGTTTGAATTTTTAAAAATTAATCTTTCAAGAAATGAATTAGCATGTTGAATTTGGAAAATCCCTGTGTTTGGAAATTCAAGAACTGGATTTCATTCCTTACAAGTTGGTTTATTAACTATGTAAATTTGTTCAACTCACCTCACCTCTTTTATCCTTTCTTTAATTATCTATATAATGAAAATCATCAAATTTACCCTAAATAACCTCACAAGATAATTCTGAAAATCAAATTGACTAAAGAATTGGACCTACTTTTTCATTGTTATAGTTATTATATACATCTCTTTCCTACTCAGTTAAAGGCCTATGGCTCCTTTTCACTTCTAAGATCAAATACATGATCTTTTGTTTAATGCACAAATCACCAAATATCCAAACCCCAAAATATTTTTTTTCCATTCTAATTAAATGGTTCATTTCTTTTCCCCCTCTATATCTCAAACTAGCTTTCTTTTTGTTCCTTACAGCAGAGGACTCAATAAGTCTCACACCCTTTACACTGACTGCCCACTCTTTCTCCCATGGATCTTTAAATGAGGGTCTTTCAGTTTTCATAATTTTAAACACTCAAAAATTCTATATTTTCTCAAAGTCCTGTTCTGTATCCATATAACTAAGAGGTCTTAATTGTATATCTATAAGGTCAAATATTAAAATCTCAATTACGTTCACTTATTTCAAAATTATAAATCATTCTTTTATCCCTGACTTAAGCTGTTTTGGTCATGGAGTGAACAGCTAGCTTTAAAGATATTTAAATAGTTTGGCAAGTTTTATTGAAAATTTTTACACTGATATTTGTGTATGGCTTCTGCTTTTCTTTCTCCATGTTTCCTACACTATTTAAATATCAATTTCTCCTTCATTTCTGTTCTTTGTTATATAGAGGTGACCTTGGACTTTTGAAGAAAACTCTAAAATATTATTGAGAAATAGGATTTTTGAACACAAGCGCTGTAAAGAATGGATTGTGTGCCTACTCTTAAGGATCAACCTCATTAATACTAAGAGAATTATTGCTAAAGAACTTCAAAACATAATTGAATTGTTTCAGCAAAAGAGACATTTAATGTAAAGATACTATACTTAGCTGTGGAGAGAATACATATTATCAGCAGAGGAAACCCTCTAAACATTATCGAGTAAAATCAGAAAAGGAACTAAACCTGAGGTATCACCAGTATAGGAAACTGGATAAAGAAACTCCAATAATGCAAATTTGCTTTTCATCTATACCTTCAACTTGAAAAAAATGCATATATCCCAGAGTGCTGAATAGGCTATAACCTCTCCAGAGTTTCACAGGGAATGAGTCATCTGTAAGTGACCCCAGGCTTTACATGATTTCCGTGTGGATTCTCTACAAACTATGCTACATTACCTCCTCTGCTTATAAGAGAATGTCAAATTCCACAATATTATGACATAAAATAAAGGACACAAGAATCATTTTTGCTTTAGAAAAACTTGCTTTCCAAATTTGGCTTCATTTATTAAAATAAGAGTAACGTTTATTCCAAGCATTTGAATTTAGTTCATCTTCTATATCCTGACCCTTCCATACCAAAGAATCTGAATGGACCATGCTTTGCTGTTTCTATTTTTAGTCTTCAATTAATCCAAGAACTCTATTGACAGCACCTGAAAAATCCATCGGCACATTTGCCTATGTCTCTGAAACTTCGTGGACACTTTGGATAACATACCAATGGAGGTGCGCATTCATAAATAACAGAAGATCTGTCGCCTATGGAAAAAGAAAACAAATGTTTCAGAACCATTATCACTTCTTAGATGAAGTTATTTTGTTTTATAAATAAGAGTTCAGAAAGTTTAGTTCAAGCATTATATTCATTAACTTGAATTTTTAAAAATTAATCTATTAGCAAATGAATTAGTATGATGAAAATTGGAAGAAAGGGTTTTCAAATTCAAGAAATGGATTCCTTTCCTACCAATTTGACTTCTTAGATTTGTAAAATTGTTGGAATCATCAAACCTCTTTAAGCATTAGTTTTATTATCTATAAAATAAAAATCATGACAAAGGTGATATTTCAGTTATGTTTTGATGGATGAGCAGCATTATTACAGGTAGACATTAGAGAGCACTTTGGCTTTACAAATCAATGTGAGAAGAAGTTCATGTATAGCAAGGAAGGGGTTTAACTTAGATATTCAGTATAGTAAAAGGAGGGAAATATGAGAAAGTGGTCTATTTCCCTAAATAGGCTAAGAAGATTATTATGAGTATCAAATTGGCATGAGGATTGGATCTGCTATTTCATTATAGCTATTACTTTTACTTCATCTCTTTCCTACTTAGTAAAATCCTGTGTTCCTTTTTCACTTCTAATATCAAATATATACTCTTTTTTTGATATAATCAAAACCCAAAGGTGATTTTTTTTCAATCTGAACAGTTCATTCTCTTTATTCCTTCTATATCTCAATCAAATTTTCTCTTTCTTTCTGACAATAGAAAACTCAAGTCTTTCAATCACTGCATTGTTCTGTCTTGGACTCTTTTATTCACTTTGCTCTTCTAGCAGCATGTATTTACTTCAAGACTCAGGTCATGTGCTGTCTTTTAAATATATCAAATCCTAAATTTAGTCATTATTTTATTTTCTAAATCATTCTACAATGGATTTATTTTTTGTTTCATATAACCTTATCTATTTCCTTTTGGTCATGCCTAATAAATTTGAGCTTCTTCAGGACAGATATAGTTTCTTACTTATCTTTGTATTCCCAGTCCCATTTAATAAAAATGTTGTGATTCATTGATGAATAAGGCACTCTGGTTGGCACTAGGTACATATGATTGAAAAAAGAAATATTCCTTCTAGTTAATGCAATATATAGCCTTGTATGATAGATGGACAAATAATATAATATCAAATATAAATATTTTATGCTCTAAATAAATAAACTGGTATGAAATTCACACAAAGAGAAAATTAGCTTCTAACTTGGGTGGGAAAAACTAGGAAAAGAAAACCTCATGACAAAGATAATATTTCAGTTAGCTTTTGATGTATATGTGATATTATCGGTAAGTGGACATAAGAGATTGCTTTAAGCTTAGGGATAAAAGTGAGAAAAATTCATGTAAAGCAAGGATGGGGATTTGCTCAGATGTTCAGTTTGGTAAAGAGAGGGGAAAAAGGAGATTAGTCTATTGAGTAATAAATTAGGAAAAACATTCTTTTTGATTCAAATAATAAATAGAATGTAATTAATAAAGGAAAGGCACTAGAATTCAAGAAGATTGAGAAAGAACCCATGTAGATTATTAAGGAAGACAGAGAAATCATAAGGTAAAGGAAAAGAGAATGTCTATTCCCAGTCATGTGAAATAATGAAAATTTCCATACCACCATGAGATGGAAGGTCTTATTTCAATAACAATGAAAAGGATCCCATCACAAGACTGAAAGGTTCAATTTAGAAAAAAATTCTTTTGGCATCTGAATTAATTAAAGCCTGAAATAGAGAGAAATGTGGCAGTTGGTTGACCAACTGTCAAGGTTACTGGAATAGTTTCTGTCTTGTAAAAGTATTCAAGAAATGTAAGAAAGGAGAAATCAAGTTATTCAAGAGAGTTATTGCAAAGATGAAATCAATAGGTCTTGACCATAGATTAGGAATGGGAAGTGATTGATTTTGAGAAGTAGATGACTATTTCACAGTTTGTGTTGGGGAGACTAAATTGATGATAATGATGGTGTACCAAGCCTGGCATTAAAAAAGAAATTTAGAAGGGAAGGATTTTAGATTCTAAAGGGGACTTGATCTATTTGAGACATTTTCAGAATAAGATATCTAATGGAAATTTAGTTCAAGATGTCATTAATAGACAGTTGAAAAATTAAGCTGGGTTTCAATGGAGGAGTTAGAACTGGGTAGATAAATTTGAAAATAAATAGTTTAGAAATCATCACTGGATGCAAGGAAGATGACAAAAATCATTGAATTAAGTAGAAATAAGCATAATCATTGGGGTGGACCAATGGTATACTATATCAATTACTTCCCTCTTGATTATAAAGAAAAGCAGTAGAGACATTCAGGTCCAACACTTTGTACTTTCAGAGCAAAAAAAATAAAGACCAAGCATTTTCTCAGAAATCTTAGACTCCAGAGATGACAAGAATGGTTGAGATTGTGTTCTAAGTACAGTTGAGTGTTGCCAAGCTGCCCATAAGTGAGTGTCAAATCCCTCTTGAAATCTGAGGTGATCTTATGTAAAAATTTTTGACCAATATTCATAACTCACATTTTGATAGCTCACTTCTTTCAATAGATCAGAATACTTTCTTACTTACCAGAGTAAAGGCCACATGCATGCTTAATACCACTGTAGGAAAGCATCACACAAATCACTAAAAACACAAGGTTGAGAGTCCTCATGGTTAGTGGTTGCTGAAAATATGAAAGAAAAACGTATCAGAAGAAGAGAAGAATGCACAAGACAAATGAGACTAGAAAATGTCATCTTACATTCAACTTACCTAGAATGAGTTATTATTAATGTCAAAATACCTGAAACTGAATGAAGGTACTTTCCCAATGGTCTATAATACCCCTTTATAGAACTAGGATATTGCCCAATATGACATTAATATTTTTATAAGCAATTGTTAAAATGCACAGTGAAATTCCAACCAAGCCCATATTATTTACTTTGAGAAGATTCCAAGTCATGTGATTGCCTTCCTTTTATTTTTGACTGTACATGGATTGGGAAGGGCTTGTTCAAGTTGACTATTTGGGTTATAGCAACTTCTAGCAAAAGCAACTTCTTACAAGATGATTCTGGACTTTCATTAGTTTCAAAAAAGTATCAAACAATTTCTCAAGATGTTTCTAGTGAATTCATGGAGAAATTCACACATCTACAAAACTGCTGGTCAACTATTTTGAAACTCAGATCATGAAGGAAAGAGTTGGTTGCTTCTTAGTCAGTTTAGTGAGTCACATGCTGAATAGGAGCTCCCCCTTCATAAGAAATTAATATAGACCTTGTTGCCTAATATCCAAAGCTAATCAATAATCACCTTTCTATGCTCATTATGTCCAATAGAGAGGGAAAAAAGGCAGAAAGGATTTAGAGAAATTGAGCATGCTAGTGCCAGGATTTGTTACTAGAATGAGGAAACACTCCATTTTCAAAAGCTGCAAAGCACAGGAGTTAAAGAAATACTTTTGGAATGATTGGAGAATTTTATTTTATCAAATACATTGGCATTAACATAATCCCTAAAAGTGGCAAGTTTCTCTTAATAATAAAAGGACAAAGGAAGCATTTTCAACATTAAGACTATTAGTTTTCCTGGTCCTTTTTAGAGTTTGTTATGTTTAATTCTCCTTGAGGCTAAGTTTATATCCTCTCATTTTCAAGACTTATAAGAAGTTAATGACCTCTGGGTAGGACTACATTTGTTGTTTTCATTAGTCAGAGGGTTACGTTTGTGATGGTTTTATTAGGTCCCTCTCATTTTATTCTGTTCCTTTGCAATAGGAACTATGTTAAATTGTAATTTTACCTACAAAAATCATTATTCTACACCAAAGATCCTTCCAAAAATCAATATAAATTTATGCAATTCTTCCCCATGTTTCCTCTCACTCTAGCCTTTTTGTTTCATTTGTTTACCCAACTATTTCCAAAGTAAAGAATTGCTAAGAGATTCAGAGCATTATCTGGAGCTATGGCTTCCTAGCTCTATATCAGACTACATGTGAATTCTATCCTCTATGATCATTTTTCAGCTTTGTTCCATCCTCTGTTGTAAAATTGATCATTGCTTTATTATTAGAAAAGCAAGAAAAAGTCATACCAGAAATATTTTTAAGTTTAATCTATATTTTGAAATTTTAATCTAATCCTAGCTCATTTTTGTGAAATCAACAAATGCACAATTCAAACAGTAATATATAACATTTGCTGATTTCTTCTAACACTGAAATATTAATAATTGAATCTTAATTACACATAGATAGTGATTCCAGCATAGTTCTACATGTTGCATATTCAGGATATTCAAATGCCTTGCCAACAGAGTGTAATCTCTGACAGTTTCTCCTATGTTGATATGATTTTAGTAGTTGACTTAGCTTACTATGTAACAATCATTATGGCTATGTATATGTAGTAAGAATCATTATCAGTGATAAGATTGGTGGTGAATTCTTTGACATTAGCAATTCATGGAAAAATATATTAAAATATACTTTCATTCTCTGCATTCTTCTTTGCCTTCTGAAGTGCAAACTAGCAGAGAGGTAGAAAAGTTGATGATATTTCTATAATTCTGAGATGGAGCTTTATGCTAGAAATCCTATAATGCTAAATCTTAGTTTCTTGTCAAAAGATTGAATGAAATAAAGTTACTGAAGGGAGGACATTTGATAGAAATTGACATTCACCACAAATGAGACCAGAAGAAAGTTTTAAGTTATAGATGAGCCCATGATTGCTCTTGTGGAGATAAGTAACTTACTTGGTGGATATTTTTTCCATGAGCACAAAAGCAGCAACAACTCTAACCTCATGGGGCATTTGATCACATTATAATAGATTATTCATTAAATTATATGATCATTTAATTTTATACTTTATTATTTTCATGAAAGGTGAGAATAATAAATAAAATTTCTGGTTTAAGATTAGAAGAGAAGAGAGTGGGCAAAGGTATGAAAATCAAAGAAAGTTTTCTTTGTTTTGGATCATGGAATTTTCCTCATGAAAAAGAACCAAAGGGCATTAAAATGTGCAGGTGAAAATTTCATCAGATTGATTATATTTTAAGAAATTGATATTATATTCATCATATTGAGGGCAGTTATTTTTTTTTCTATTGCTGCTTTATTTAAAAAATTTTTCTAAACATATTTCCATGCAACTCTTGTTGTGAAAGAAGAATCAGAATAAAAGGAATAAAACATGAGGTAGAAAAAAACAAATTAAAGAAAGGAAAATAATATACTTTGGCCTGCATTCAGACTAAATAATTCTCTCTCTTTTTCTGAGTGACATTTTCCCATTCAAGTCTTTTGGAATTGTCTTTCAACACTGAATTTCTGAGAACTAAGTCTATCATAACTAATCATTATATGATGTTTTTAATGTGTACAATCTTGTTGAGGACATTATTCCTTTATTTTAAATTATTCCCTCTGTAATTACATGCACAAACAAGTTTCATCATTTACTTACAAAACCTTGAATTCCAGTTCTTTCCCTTCTTCCCATCCCACTCACCCTCACTGAGAAAGTAAGTTACTTGAAATAATTTACAAATGTGTAGTCATGGAAAGCATTACTATGATAGTCATGCTGATAACTGTTATAAAGTTTCTCATTTATTAGGACAGTTTTAGGAGTTGAATTTGAAGTTATAATGTAGTAAAAAATAATCCCACCTAATAAAAGAGAAAAATAAAGAGGGGGAAAAAGCATTCTTTAATTTGTATTCAGATACCTTCATTATGTAATTAGAATAGTGTTCTTTACCATAAGTCCTTCAGAGTTCTCATGTTCACGGCACTTCTAAGTAAAGCAGGGTCATTCAGTTGTTCGTCTCATAATATTGCTGCTATTTTTTATAAAGTACATTTTCATTGCATCTGCTCTTTTAAGTCTTTTTCTGAGATCATCCTATTCATAATTTCCTGCAATAGAATATCATTTCATCTCAATCATGTATCGCCATTTGATTAGCAATTTCCCAACCACTATAATCCCCTCTATCTCCAGTTACCCACTACCCAAAAAAAGAACTGTTATGATATCTGTATCTATCTATCTATATCTATCTATATCTATATCTATCTATCTATCTATCTATCTATCTATCTATCTATCTATCTATCTATCTATCTATGCTCTTTTTGTCCCTCATCTCTTCAGGAATCTAGACCTAACAGTGGAACTGCTAAGCCAAAGGGTAGCCATGGTTTTGTAGCCCTTTGGGGATAGTTCCAAATTGCTCTAGAGAATTGTTGAATCATTCCACAACTTCTCCATCATTGCCTTGATGTCTCAATTTCCCAATGCTCCTTCCAACACTTGTAATTTTCTCCTTCTACTCTACTGTTCATGCAAAAGGCATGAAGTAGTACCTCAGAATTTTTCCAAACCACATATTTCCTATCAATGATGCGTAAGGATATTTTGTAAAAGTGATTTAAACAAATTGCATTGATAACCTCATCTGAAAACTATTCACATCACTTGATCATTTGTCAGTTGGAAAATGACTCTTATTTTCTTATTTTTATGAATATAAATATATATTTCTCTATTCTGAGAAATGAAATATTTAAGAGAAACTTGTTTCAGTATTTTCTCCCACAGTTGCCATTGCTAACTGCATTTCCCTCCTTCCTATACTCCCTCCCACAATCTTCTCTCCTATCACCTATATCTTCTACCTCCCATGCTGTTCCCTTTCTGCAGTCCCATTTCTCTCTGATCATGCTCTAGGGTAAGTTAGATTTCTATACTCAATTGAGTCAGCTTCAATGAGAGAAAGGTTTACTCACTACCCCTCACCTTCCTCTTCTTCCACTCCATTGCAAAAAATTTTCATTGCCTCTTTTATGTGAATCCCATTCTACCTCTCCTTTCCCTTTATCCCAGTACTTTCTTCTCCTACCCATTAACTCCATCTTTTTTGCTACATTATAACTTCAAATTCGACTCCTAAAACTGCCCTAATAAATGAGAAACTTTATAACAGTTATCATTTTCCCATTTAGGAATATAAGCAGCTCACCATCATTAAGTCCTTTATGATATGCCTTTCCTGTTTAGCTTGTTTATGCTTCACTTGAGACTTGAATTTGAAGATAAAATTTTCTGTTCAGCTATGATCAACTATGGTCAGTTATGGTATCATAAGGAAAGTTTGAAAGTTCCCTATTTCATTGAATATCCATCTTTTCTCCTGAATGAGTATATTTTTTACTGAGTAGTTTATTTTTGGTTGTAATCCAAGCTGTTTTGTCTTCTGGAATATTATATTCCACATTCAATGATTCCTTAATAAAGAAGCTACTAACTCTTGTGTTATCCTGACTGTGGATCCATGATATTTAAATTGGTTTTTTTCCATCTGCTTGCAATATTTTCTTTTCCTTTCTAATATAAATATTTAGTTTTCCATTTACAATCAAATGTAGTTAATACCAATCATTTTTTGTTGCAAGATTTTTAGTTTTACAATTTTTTTCTTCCCCACAACTTGAAGGCAATCTGATATAGGCTTTCCATTTGCATCCATGATAAGCATAGATCAAAATTGGATGGGTTATGAGAGAAGGGAGAAGAATCAAATCCAAAAGGAAGAAAGAAAACAGAGATAGTGAAATTACATAATCAACAACTTTTAACAATTAAAGAAAATAAGCTTTGGTCTTTGTTTAAACTCCAGTTTCTTCACTGGTTACAGATGGTATTCTCTATTACAAATCCCCTAATATTGTCCCTGATTATTGCACTGATGGAAAGAAGAAATCCATCATGATTGATCATCATCCCATGTTGTTGTCACTGTTTATAAAGTTCTGGTTCTACTTATCTAATTAAATATAAATTAATTCCAGGCTTTTCTAAAATCCTGTCCATCATGATTTTTTATAGAACAATAGTGTCCCATGAAATTTGAGTACATATATATATATATATATATATATTATATATACAGACATTTTATGTATAACAAAAATTTTCCATACATTTCCCAATTGATGGACAACCCCCTGATTTCTAATTCCTTGCCACTACAAAAAGAGCTGCTATAAGTATTTTTGAACATATGGAATTTTTACCCTTTTTTGTGATCACATTAGGAAATATGCCCAGTAATGGTATTGCTTGATCAACAGGTATGCACATTTTTGTTTCCCTTTGGACATAATTCCAAATTGCTCTCTAGAAAGACTGGATCAATTTACAACTCCATCAACAATGCAATATTATCCCAGATTTCTCACAAGTCCTCCAACATTGATCATTATCCTTTCTGATTACATTAGACAATCTGACAGGTGAGGTGGTACCTCAGAGATGATTTAATTGGCATTTCTCTAATCAATAATGATTGAGAGCAATTTTTCACATCACTATAGGTAGCTTTGATTTCTTTGTCAGAGAAGCCTTTATATATCCTTTGGCCACTTGTCAATTGGGGATTGACATGTTTTTTAAATTAATATGACTCAGTTCTCTATAAAATTTAGAAAAGCATTCTTTGTCAGAAACACTAGCTATAAAAATTGTTTCCCAATTTATTATTCTTTTTTGGTCTTGGTTGCAGTGCTTTTGTTCATGCAAACACTTTTTAATTTAATGTAATCAAAATTTTCCAGTTTCTTTTTATAATGTTCTCTATCTCTTCTTTGGACATATACTGTTCCTCTTCCCATAGATCTGACAGGTAAACTATTCCTTATTCTCCTGGTTTACTTATATTATTGTCTTTTATGTCTAAGTCCTGCAACTACTTTAATCTTATCTTGGTGTGCATGTGAGATATTGGTCTAATACAAATTTCTGACATACTGGCTTCCAGTTTTCCCAGCAGTTTTTATCAAAAATTAGTTCTTATCCAGAAACTGGACTCTTTAGGTTTATGAAACAGAAGATTACAGTAGTCATTCTCTGCTGTCCCTTTTGCACCTAATCTGTTCCACTGATTCATCACTCTATTTCTTGGTCAGAACCAGGAAGTTTTGATAACTGATACTTTATAATATAAAACTAGATTGCCTTCTTTTTCATTAATATTGTCATTATTTCCCTTTATATTCTTGAGCATTTTATTCCTCAATATGAATTTCATTACCAATTTTTCCTAGCTTACAAAAGATATTATTGGGAGTTTGGTATAGCACTAAATAAATATTTTAATTTAGGTAGAATTACAATTTTTATTATATTAACTTGGTCTACCCATGAGTTATTGGTGGTATATTCACCTTTTTCATTTTTGATACTAGTAATTTAGTTTTCTTCTTTTTAATCAAATATTGATATTTATATCTAATTTTGTTTGTGTGAAAAGTGTTTGATAGCTGTTTTCATAATATTTCTAAGTCTATCTTGGCTTGTTGTCTAAAGTTATTTTATTTTTTAAATTTTATTTATTTAAGGCAATGGGGGGTAAATGACTTGCCAGTTCACATAGCTAGTCAATTTTTAAGTGTCTAAGGCCAGATTTGAACTCAGTTTCTCCTGACTCCAGGGCCAGTGCTCTATCCACTGTGCAATGCAGTTGCCCCCTGAAGTTATTTTCAATGGGATTTCTCTTTGTATCTCTTATACTGTATTTTTTTAGTAATGTATAAATGCTAAGGATTTATGTGGGGTCTTTTATATATGCTGAGACTTTGCTAATTATTTCCAATAATTTTTTTTTATTTTTTCCTTTCCAATTCTAATTTCTTCAATTTATTTTACTTCTCTCCTTGCTAAGGCTAACATTTCTAATACAATATGCAATGACAGTGGTGATAATAGACATACTTGTTTCACCCCTGACTTTACTAGGTATTTTCTAGCTTATCCCCATTGCATATAATGCTTTATAATGATTTTAGATAAATACTGCTTACCATTTTAGGAAACAATCCATTTTTTCCTATACTCTCATGTGTTTTTAGTAGCAATTAGTGCTGTATTTTGTCCGAAGTTCTCTCAACATCATTGAGATAATAATATGATTTTTGTTAGGTTTGTTATTGATATAGCAAATTATGCAGATGGTTTTCCTAATCTTGACCCAACCCTGCATTCCTTCTTTAAATAGTGCTTGGACATAATGTATTATCCTAGTGATAACATGCTGTAATTGTTTTGCTAATATTTTATTTAACTTTTTTTCCATCTAGATTCATTAAAGAAATTTATCCATAATCTTCTTTCTGTGTTCTGACTTTTCCTGGTTTAGATATCAGCACCATATTGGTGTCATAGAAAGAATTATGCAGACTTCCATCTTCATTTATTTTTTCAAATATTTGATATAACAGTGAAACCAATTGTTCTTTGAATGTTTGATAGAATTCACTCACAAATCCATCTCATCCTGAAAATTTTTTTCTTAGAGAGTTCATTGATGGATTATTGAATTTTTATTCTGAGATAGGTCCATTTCCTCTTCTTTTAAAGTGAGCAATTTATAGTTTTGAAAATATTCTTCCATTTCACTGACATTATCAATTTTATTGTCATACAGTTGGGCAAAATAATTCTGAATTATTACTTTACTTTCCAACCCATTGATTTTATACTCATTTTTGTTACTAGTAATTTGGTTTTCTTCTTTCTTTTTAATCAAATTAACCAAAAGTTTATTTATTTTATTGTTTTTTTCATAAAACCAACTCTTGGTTTTATTTATTAGTTCAATAGTTTTCTTGCATTTGATTTTACTAATTTTACCTTTAATTTTCAGAATTTGTAATTTGGTATTTAATTGGTGATTTTTAATTTGTTCTTTCTTTAACTTTTTTAGTTTCATGTTCAGTTCATTAATTTCTTGCTCTATTTTATTCATGTAAGCATTTAGAAATGTAGCATCCCCTAATAACTACTTTGGCAGTATCCCATGAGTTTTGATATGTTGTCTCATTATTGTCCTTGTCTTGGACGAAATTATTCTTTCTATGATTTGTTGTTCAATCCACCCATTCAATAAAATTATGTTATTTAGTTTCCGGTTAGTTTTAGGTATATCTCACTAAGGTCCTTTATTGCAGGTGATTTTTATTGCATCGTGGTCTGAAAAGAATGCATTCAATATTTCTGTCTTTCTGCATTTGAATATATGGTTTTATGCTGTAATACATGTAGATACCATGTACTACAGAGAAACAGATATATTCCTTGCTATTACCATTCAATTTTCTCCAGAGGTCTATTATCCACATTTTCTAACATTCTATTCACCTTCTTAATTTCCTTCTCCTTTATTTTATGATTAGAGTTATTTAATTCTGAGAGAGAGTAGAATTTTGTTGTCTATGTCTTCCTGTAATTTATTCAGCTTCTCCTTTAAGAATCTGGATGCTATTCCACTTGGTGCATATATATTTAGTATTGAAATTGTTACATTATCTATGATACCCTTTAGGAGGATTTAGTTTTTTTCCTTATCTCTTTTAATGATATCAATTTTTGCAACTGCTTTAATGATATAAGGATTGCCACTCATGCTTTTTTTCACTTCAGCTGTAGAATAATATATTCTGCTCCAGCCTTTTACTTTTACTCTCTCTATATATCTCTCTGCTTCAAATGCTTTTGTTGTAAGTAACAAATTGTGGAATTTTGTTTTTTAATCCATTATGCTATCCATTTCTGTTTTATAGTAAAGTTCATCCCATTCACATTGAAATTTATAATTATTCACTCTTGATTGACCCCCATGATATCTCCCCTTTGTTTCCAATATTCCCTGCTTTTGCCCTATCCCTCTCACCCAGGATTTTGCTTCTAAATACTGCCTCCCTCAATGTATTTCCCTCTTCTATCCACCTATATTTTTTCCCCTTTCTCTTTTCCCGTCTTCCTTCCCTTCCTTCTATCAGTCCCCCCATTACCCTCTTAATTCTTGAAAGGTAAGATAAATTTCTAAACTCAATTGTGTTTGTTTGTAAATCTCTCTTTGAGCCAAATCTGATGAGAGTAAGATTCAGGCAGTTTTTGTCTCCTTTCTTATTCTGCTCTATTGCAATAGGTCCTTGTACATCTTCATGATGTGATTTACCCCATTCAGTCTCCCCTCTCCTTCCATCTCTTTACTGTCCCTCCTTTTTAGTGAGGTTTTTAAAAAAAGAAATAATTCCATCTAAATCATGAACATAGCATGATTGACCTTTCTTTCTGCCTAAGTATATTCTTCATCCTAGGTGGGGATGTAACCAGTTTAATCTTATTGGATAAAAATTTATTTTCTTTTCCTTGTTTACCTTCTCATGTATCTCTTGAGTCTCCTGTTTGAAGACCAAATTTTCTGTTTAACTCTGTTATTTTCATCCAGAAAGACTGAAGGTTTCCTATTTCATTAAATGTCCATCTTTTCCCCTGAAAGAGAAGGCTCTATTCTGCTGGATGGTGAATTCTTATTTGTAATACAAGCTCCCTTGCTCTCTGAAATATCATATTCCAAATCTTTTGATCCCTTAATGTTGATAGTCAGGTCCTGTGTAAGCCTGATTATGGCACCTTAGTATTTGAATTGTTTCTTTTCTGGCTACTTGCAGAATGTTCTCCTTGATCTGATAGTCCAGGAGTTTGACAGTATTCCTTGGTGTTTTCATTTTGGTAACCCCTTTTAAGGAGGAGATCTCTGTAGATGTTCAATGACATTTTGCCCTTTGGTTCCAGGATATTAGGGCAATTCTCCTTAACTATATCCTGAAGTATGGATACAAGTTGTTGGGTTTTTTTTCCAAGGGTTTCAAGTAGTACTCTGATTCTTCAATTGTCTCTCCTGGATCTATTTTCCAGGTCAGTTGTTCTGTCAATGAGATATTTTACATCTTCTTTATTTTCATTTTTTTAAAAATTTTGGTCATTAATTTCCACAAATTCCAATCTTTCTTTCACAGAAGAATTTTCTTCATTTACCATTTGTATCTTCTTTTCCAATTGGTCACCTCTATTTTTGAGGGAGTGGTTATCTTTTTCCATTTGGCCAAATGAGTTTTTTGAAAGAAATATTTTCTTTTTTGCACTTATCTCATTGTATTTCAAAGGATTTGTTTTTCTTGTTGAAACACTAATTTTCTATTGCTTTCCTTTCCCCAATTTTTCATTTGATTTTTAAATTGCTTTTTTAATCTCTTCAAAGAAGTCTTCCTGGTCTGGAGACCAATTCATATTCTCCTCAGAAGATGCATCCCTTCTGTCCTCCTTTTCTGAGCTAGTATCCTTATCTCTAAGGTAACATTTAATGGACATTTGTGCTGGCCTTTCTTCATTTTGGACCTTTTCTCTAGAGTCTTGTATTGGGAGAAGGACTGGTTTACAGTATTTTGGGATTGAGATTCCTAGAGGCCTTGCACACTGGGGTTAGGAACTCTCGGGAGTTACTCAGCAGTACCACCAGTAATAAATGCCAGAAGCTTTCTCTGGATTGTTTGTGTTGTTGGTGCCAGTGGGTCCTCAGGCTAGAAAAGCAGCAATATTTCTCCTAGTAATTACAGTAATCAACTCTGGGGAAGACCTGCTGCCCACACTGGGCCCTCGAGGTAAGGTGTGAACACCTATGACTGTTTCTGTATTTATACTGGAGAAAGTCAGGTCCTCCCACAGGAACAATGTGGACTCAACTGGAAACACAGGGCTAAAAGACTGAGGACCTGGTCTTCTAGCCAGCCCAATTGGTCAGATAGATGTCTGGCCAGCTGCACTGCAGCTTTCTCATCTGGCAACCATGCATGCTTGACAAAGTCTTCAGCTGCAGTTCTCAGGGTGGTCCCCAGCCTCACCACTCCACCCCCCATGCTGGGTTTCTGTTCTCTGCACTGGGTACACCCAGGCTCCCCATGAAAGACCCTGCTGGGAGATGTTCCCCTCTGTTCTTCTGTGGGTTCTGTGGATCCAAAATCTCTTAAAATGCTTGGTTCATGTCTGTTCTGAGGGAAAATCAGGAGAGCTCTCTCTGCCATCTTTGCTTGCAAAAGTTTCTCCTTGACCAGACAGCTGTGAAATTTGACTGTAATATTGCTGCAGTTTTCATTTGGAATGTCTTTCAGGAGGTAATCGATGGATTTTTTCAATTTCTATTTTACCCTGCACTTCTAGGATATTGGAATAATTTTCATGGATCATGTTTTGAAAAATGTTGTTTAGGATCTTTTTTTGGTCATGGTAATCTAATAATTTTTAAGTTATCTGTCCTGGATCTATTTTCCAGGTCATTTGTTTTTCTAATATGATATTTCACATTTTCTTCTAGTTTTTCATTCTTTTGTTTCTTTATTTCTCACAAAAAGCCATTGGCTTCCTTTAACTCCATTCTCTAGGAAGTATTTTGACCAGCATGGGGCCAGACTCCAATGCGGGTTCTTTCACTTGAAAGAATAGGCCCTTGCCATCGATTGTCCAAGTTGTGTTGAGCTGGAAAATTATTTCATTCAGTCTTTTTGTTGCTTCTGTCACTTTGTTAGACTCATTATTTGGATCGGTCTAGGAGAGACCTTGGGTTAACTCTCCTGTCTTTACTCCACCACGAGGATAGTCATTCTGAAAGTATTTCTATTTATGTGGAAGGACAGAATGTATTTTATGTAAAGATTAGAAAAGAGTTAGAAGAAAAAATAAACAATGAAAAGTTATGAAGTAGAAGAAAGAAAAACACAAATAACCTGAGAAATTAAAACAAGGTAATAAAATGAAAAGTAGATAGGGGTGGAAGACAGTTCAACAATACAGACTATATTGTTTCATACAGTTTAAGCAATATAAATCAACTGACAGAAGAAAAGGACCAAAATACCCTTTAAAGGATTTGAATCAACAAATGCTTGACTTACTTGTCAAGTACAACATTGTGGAATTAAAAGATTGATTCAAGATGATGTCAAAGAAAACCCAATCTCTCAAATTTTCTTCCAAATAGCTACAAATTAATATCTCAAATATTAATCTAAAGTGCTAGAAACAATAGAAACTTGAACAGATCAATTATCCAGATCAATATATCTTAAGAAGTCACCAGGAATGGTATGTCTCAGTGGTGAAGTCTTCAGTGTAACACCATCCAGGCCTCTGGTGATAACATTAGCTTTGGAAGATTTAAGTTTGTAATCTGTTCAGGAGTCAAATAAAAACCAAAGAAGGGTTGGAGAAAACATATTCAGAAAAGTATTTAGAATGATGTTAGAAAATTACAGCAATACAATCAATAGCTTGGTAAAAGGTGCAAAATAATACTCAAAGTAATATTTGTGAAAAACAAATATGTCCCAAAGACCACTAAAACTGGCATAAAAAACACTGAAAAGAATTGCTTAAGAAGAACAACTGAGCAAATGGAAAAGAAATATAATTGTTCACATAGAAAATGAGGTATAATAGTTTACTGTAGAAAATCATTCCTTAAAAATTATAATTGGGCTTATGGAACTAATGAATCCACAAGACACTAAAAAAATTAAAAGCAAAAGAATGATAGCATAGAAAACAATGTGAAAAAACTCTTAAAATGAAACAGAAAATTGATCAAGATGAAATTATTTTTAAATTATAAAACTATTCTAAGATTTTTACTTAAGCAGTATCTAGAAATAATAATTCAAAAATTATGACAAACAACAGCCCTTATATTCTAGAAGTCAAAATAGAAATTGAAAGTATACAATGATCATCTACTAAAAATGATTACAAAATGGAAGTTTCAGAAATATTATAAAAATTGAGAGTTCTTAGTTCAAGGAGGAAGTACTTAAGCATCAAGAAAAAAAATCAGATATCATGTATCCATAGTCACTACCAAACAAGATTTGACAGCATACACAATACAGGACTGAATGTCTGAGAATATGATATTCTGGATGTAAATTGAGTGGATAATTCCTGATGAAGTCCTCTCAGGGTTAAAGAAATGTTTATATCAGGGAAAAACCTAACATTCCAAGGGTCCCAAGACATCCTGTTTTTGCAATAAGACTTGCTGACAGAGATACATCCTGACCATGAGAATCTTACTTTTTCTAATCAAAACAGTTAAGAAGGTTGTCAAGGCGTATAAACTAAGAGAGTGTGGTAACAGGCCACCCCACCATCTGGTGAGATACATATTTTGAAAACATTGCATTCTTTCTTTGCATTTGTTGCTGGGGTAAATTCCTGCGAATAGATTGGACCCCCTGAAACCCAGTCAATGGGTTAAAGGGAAAGGGTGTTAGGGAAGGTTAGGGGGGGTTCTTGCAGTTAGGACCTATATAAATAAGCTTTACTATGCTTCAGGCACAGTTCTCTGACTTCCACTATCTTGGTGTGTGTCAGAGAGAGAGAGAGAGAGAGAGAGAGAGAGAGAATAAAGACTTTCTTTTGCTCAGACCTAGTCTTCAAAAATTTACTTTAGGGTAAAATTACCCCATACAAAATGAACTTGGATTACAAAACTGTATATAATTCTTCAAGGAAAATCATGGATATATAATGAAATACAGATCCTACAAAAAGTTCTCAAAAAAATCAGTGTTGAATTAAAAAAATTGATTTTCAAGCAGGTCTCATGAAAAACTTAAAAAATAAACAAGAGAAATTGAAAAGAAATGAAGAATATAAAATTTTTTGTATCCTTTCAAGAAAAGATGATAATTGAAACTCCTAAGAACTTTACCCCCATTTGGCCAGCTGGAAATTGTTTAGAATGAGTTAGTTGATTATGATGGAATCATTTAAAAAAAAATTAAGGTGGAGGCATTTAAGTGGTGTAGTGAATAGTGCAGCAACCATGGAATCAGAATGACCTGAGTTCAAATTCGATCTTAAACATTTGATCCTTGCTAGCTGTGAGACCTTGGACAAGGCATTTAAATCCACCCCACCCCCAAAATAGTTAAGGAGTGAGAATGAGTTAAGAACTGGGAAAGGGGGAGAGGAGGATAAAGAAGGCAAGAAATATCTCACATAATAAAAACTTGGAAGGAAGAACTTTTACAAGGGTGGGTTATGGTAGTGTCACACAATACTTGAAACATTCACATTAAATGACTTAAAGAAAGAATAAAATGAAAATTCAGTATACCAATTTTGCTTAATCTACAGGAAAGAAGACAAGGAATGGAAATGAGAAAGTCAGAATGGGGGGGCTGATCTAAGGTAAGGGAGGGAAGATTAAAACAAACTTTTGATGAGGGTCAATGTAAAAAGAGAGAGAGAGAGAGAGAGAGAGAGAGAGAGAGAGAGAGAGAGAGAAGGAGAAGCACGGAGAAATATTATAGATGGATAAACACTGACAGTAAGTAAACCAGTGAATGTGATTAGTATGATTTCATCTACAGAAAAGAAGCATACAGAAGAATGGACTAGAAAATAAAATTTAAGAATATATTGTGAAGAGGAAAGACATTTGGAATAGAGTGACACACACAGAGTAAAAATGAGGATTTGGTGCAGACTTTAAAAAAAATAATACTGAGCTTAACAAAGAAAACTGGAGTAGCAGTTATGAACTCAGACATAACAAAAGTAAAAGTAGACCAAATTAAAAGAGAATTACTTTTTTTAAAATAGAAAATAGCATGATATCAGTATTATACATATATGCACCAAAAAGCATAGCATCCTAATTCTTAAATGGAAAAAAAATAATTTACATGAATAAATAATAAAAACTATTCATTCTAGTGGGGAGATCCCAAGTTTTCCCCCACTAAACTAGTTAAATCTACCAATACATTGATGAAGAAAGAAAGGAGATAAATGAAATTTTAGAAAACTTAGATTGGAGATAGTCCTGTAGAAAATTGAATGGGAATAGATAGAAGTATAATTTTACCTCATCTGTACAAGGCATATTCACAAAAAATGACTATGTATTAGGACATAAAAACCTCACAATCAAGTCTGAAATAGCAGACATATTAAATATATTATTTTCAGATCCTAATCCAATAAAACATATTCAACAAAACACTGAAAACAGATTAAAAATTAAACAATCTAATATCAAAGAATGAGTGAGTCACATAACAAGTCATAGAAAGAATAAATAATTTCATTAAAGAATGTCAACAATGAGACAACACCAAAATTTGCATGGGATCCAGCAAAATCAGAGCATACAGGAATTTTTTCATAAATATCCAAATGCCTGCACTAATAAAAAGAAAAACATTAAATCAATGAAATTGGCAATTAATTAAAAACTTGAAAAAGGAATACATAAAAAATGCCTGATTAAAAACATTTTGCAAATCCTTTATATGAAAAGATAATAAAATAGAACATAAGAAAACCAGTGAACTAATAAACGAAAGTAGGAATTGCCTATATACAAATGTTATAAATGCTATTGACTGATTTGATATATAAATAAAAGAAATGCAATTTGGCACGCCAATAAGAAAAAAGAAACGAAGAATGCAAACTCTATGCCAATTTCCCTAATAAAAGATGATGCTTTTAAAAGAGAAAATTAAAAAAAAAAACTCCAACAAGCATATTTTACCAAACACTGACATTTATACCAGCAGAACAAAGCTGGTATAATATTGGGAAAACTAGCAGCATAATTTCTCATAATAAGAACAAAATTGTCAAAAATAATATCATATATATATATATATCTATATATGAATGAAATGGAAGTCTTATTCCCTTAAAAAAACACTAAGAAAGCATGTGAATAGGAGCCTTCCTTAAAAATTTTGAATGGCATCATTCTAAAATTGTATCTTTTATGAGTAAAAGCTGAAAACCTATCCAATAATATTAGGAGTAAGGCAAGGATACCATTATGATCACTATTATTTGAAATTGCTGTAGAAATATTTTGATACCAATTAGAGAAGGAAAAAATGAAGGAATAAGAGTAAACAACAAGGAAAATTATATATCGTTCTTTGCAGGCAATATGAGAGTATAATTATTGAATCCTCAAGAATCAATGATAAAAACATCTAACTGAAATAATAAACAACTGGCTAAATCACAAACATGACATTTAACCTTATTTCTGTCAGTTTCTCCTGCCATAATGCATGCATGGATAATGTCTCCCTATGTTATATGTAGGGATATAAATTCAGGGAAACTTCATTCAAATGCTTAAATTTTGTTTGGTATTCCAGGCTATATGTCTTATGAAATGACTAAAAACAAGTTGCATAATTCATATATATATATATATATATTTGTTAGAAAAGATAGAACGAAATGTCCTTGAAGGCAGAGACTGTTTAATTCTCCTTATTAGAGATTTCCCACATCTGATTCAGTTCCTGACACAGAATTACTTGTTGCCTGAATTTATTTCCATTTAAATGTTAATGTCTAGAGAAAAGTATGAATGTGTATTAACTTTGTTAGGAATATAGATAACAATCTCTCTCATATTTGTGTACTTTTTGTCTTTTGCAACATACGTTCAGTAACTTTTGAATCAATAATTTTTTACATACTTAAATATATTCATCTCAAGAACCGTGTCCATTCTTTTCTTTTCTTATTTCCTGTACAGCTATTTTCTTTTACTGTTTTATTATTTCTCTTTTTCTCAAGAAGGATTTAAGAAGTACTTATTAAGTTCCAGATATTGTAACTAGTGTTATTAAACTGGGCTGATAAAAGTGTCTGTCATCACAGAGTCTAAATTTCACTAAAAGAAGATCATTTGTTATGGAAGGAACTAAAGGGTGACAGGGGTGAACAAGAGATGTTTGAAAAAATAGATTTTAAAAGTAAGGATTTCAAAACAGTGAAAATAAGATGCCAACATATCAAAGCCTCTGGAATACAGCCAAAGTAAATATTAGGGGAAATTTTATTTCTCTAAACATGATTAGATCAATGAATTAGGCATGCAACTAATAACCTGGAGAAAGAATTGATTAAAAATCCCTAATTAATCATTAAATTAGAAATTTTGAAAATCATTGGAGAAATTAAAAATTCCAAAAGTGAGAAAACCATTGAATTGATAAATGAAACTAAGAGTTCTTCCTCAATTGATAATGGTCAAAGAATATGAACAGACAGTTTTCAGATGAAGAAATGATTGCTATTTATAGCTATATGAAACAAATGCTCTAAAATATTATTAATAAGACAAATTCAAATTAAAGATATTCTGAGGTGCTCTCACACCCATCATACTGACTAAGATAGATGGCAAAAAATTACCATGAATTCACCACCAATGATGAAGAAATTAAAGAAATAATTCAGACCTATTTTGCCCTTCTATATGTCAATAAATTTAACCATCTAAGCAAAAATGGATAAATATTTATGAAAATATAAATTGCCAAGATAAAAAAAGAAAATTAAATAGATGAATAACCCCATCTCAGAAAAAGAAATTGAACAAATTATGAATGATTTCCTTAAGAAAAAATTTCCAGGGTCAAATGGATTCACAAGTGATTTCTACCAAACATTCAAGGAATAATTAGTTCCAATTCTAAATAAATTAATTGAAAGAATAGGTGAAGAAGAAGCTCTGTCAAATTCCTTATATGTCACCAATATCTTATTGATAACTAAACCAGGATGAGTCAAAAGAGAAAAGGAAAACTATAGACCAATTTCCTCAATGCAAAAATTAAAAAGTATTAGCAAACCAAGTATAGCAAATTATAACTATTTTAATACACTATAATCAAGTAGGATTTATATCAGGAATGCAAAGTTATTTGAATATTAGGAAATCTATCTGAATAATTGATCATATCAATAACAAACATAACAGAAATCATGATTATTTCAATAAATGATGAAAAAGCTTTTAACAAAATACAGAACCTATTCCTATTAAAAACACTAGAGAACATTGCAAAAAATGGAGTATTACATAAAATTATAAACATTATTTATACATAAAACCATCAACAAGCATTATATGTAATGGAGATAAGATAAAGACATTCCTAATAAGCTCTGGGGTAAAACAAATATACTAATTATAACCACCATTCAATATTGTAACAGAAATATTAACATTAACAATGGGAAGAAAAAGGAATTAAAGGAGTGAAAAAAGGTAATTAAGAAGCAAACTCTCATGCTTTACAGATGATATAATGTTATATTTAGAAAATTCTGGAACATCATCTAAAAACTACTTGAAGCAATTAGCAAATTTAGCAGTGTTGCAGGATGTAAAATCATCAGCATTATATATATTTCCAACCAAAACATAGAAGCAAGAGATAGAAAGAGAAATTCTATGTAGTCATAAAATACTGATAGTCTACTTGCTAAGACAAATTCAGAAACTATATTAAAAAATAAAACACTTTATGCAAATAAAATCAGATCTAAATAATTGACAACTTGTCATGGACAGGTCAAGCTAATATAATATAAAAGACAATACCACCTAAATTAAGTTAGTTAGACCAATCACACTACCAAAAACTATTATATTGAGCTAGGAAAAAATATGAACTAAATTCATGTGGAGGAACATAAGGTCAAAAATATTAAAGATATTAATAAAAAGTACAAAGGTGACTTTGGGCAAGTCACTTAACCCCATCACCTTAAATAAATAAAAATAATTTAAATATAAAGAAAGGTGGCCTAGGCATATCAGATCTAAAATTTTATTATAAAGCCTAAGTCATCAAACCTGTTTGTTACTGGTTAAGAAATAAAGTGGAAAATCAGTGGAATCGATTAGGTGCAAAAGTAACAAAGTAAATGACTTCAGTAATCTGCTGTTTGATAAACCCAAAGTTTCCAGCTTCTGGGATAAGAATGCATTATTTGATTGCAGCTGCTGGAAAAACTGGACAATAGTATGGCAGAATTTAAGCACAGACCAACATCTCACATCCAATACCAAGATAAGGTCAAAATGGGTACAGGATTCAGATATAAAAGATGGTATCATAAATCAATTAGGAAAATAATGAATAGTTTATCTGCTGGATCTATGAAAAGAGGAGAAATTTATTCCCAAAGAATAAAGAACAAAATGGATAATTTTGATTACATTAAATTGAAAAGGTTTTGTACCATTAAAATCAATTCAACCAAGATTCAAAGGAACGTATTAAGTTGGGAAACAATTTTTACAATTAGTTTTTCTGATAAGGGAATCGTTTATAAAATATTTAGAGAAATCAAATTTATAAGAATCATTCCCTAGGGGCACAAAGGTGACACAATGGACAGAGCACTGGCCCTGGAGTCAGGAGTACCTAAATTCAAATCTGGTCTCAGGCACTTAATATTTACCTAGCTGTGTGACCTTGAGCAAGCCACTTAACCCAATTGCCTTGCAAAAACCTAAAAAATAAAAAAAAATTAAAAAAGAATCATTCCCCAACTAATAAATGGTAAAAGGACATGAAAAGGCAATTCTCAGGTGAAGAAATGAAAGTTTCTACAGTCAAATGAAAAAATTATCTAAATCATTATTGCTTAAAAGAATGCAAATTAAAACAACTCTGAGGTACTTCCTCATAACTATCAGATTGGTCAATATGATTAAACCGGAAAATGAACAATCTTGGTGAGGATATGGGAAACCTGGATCACTGTTGCATTGTTGGTGGAGTTTTGAACCGATTCAACATTTCTGGAGAGCAACTTGGAAAATCAATGCATACCCTTGATCTAGCAAAGCCACTACTAGGTCTGTATTCCAAAGAGATCACAGAAAAAGGGTAAAAAACCCACATGCAAAAAATATTTATAAAAGCCCTTTTTGTTTTGGCAAAGAATTAGAAAATGAGGGGGTATGCATCTATTGGAGAATGACTGAATAAACTTGTATATGAATGTGGTGGAACACTATTACTCTGTAAGAAAACTATTACTCTGTCTTCAATTTTAAAAATTGTCTTATGTATCATATTTTTATTTTGCTCTGTAATGATTTTTTCTCATTTCAATTTGCATCTTCACAACATATTTAATATAGACTCACGATTGATATAATAATATATGTATTATTTATATTTCATTGCTTTCTTTCAAGGGTACAGGGGAGAGAAGGGAGGAAGAAAAAAATGAAACTCAAAACCTTGCAAAAAAAAATGATTGTTTTAAACTATCGATGCATTTAGTTGGGAAAAAAAGAATGAATAAAATACTTTTTTTAAAAAGTTAGAATTTGAGCTGAATTCTGAAGTTAAAGAAGCTTGGAGGTGAAGGTCAGTAGTGTACAGAATAGTAAAAAAGCATGAAAAATAAAAGAAAACAACAACTTTGCTGATTGAAGGATGGATAGGACATAGACCTAAGTGTAGGTTATTGGTACAGACACAAAGTAATGAGGGCCAGTACCAACAGTTTCTTGACTCCTTATTTGTTAGAACACCCAGTATCTTAATTTAGGTAAAGCTATCATATTTCTTGTATTAGTACTGCCTAATCATAAACTAATAATCTCCCTTAAATTATTACAAAATTCTATTCTTAGGGGCAGTTAGGTGGCACAGTGGATAGAGCACCGGCCCTGGAGTCAGGAGTACCTGAGTTCAAATCTGGCCTCAGACACTTAATAATTATCTAGCTGTGTGGTCTTGGGCAAGCCATTATCCCATTGCCTTGCCAAAAAAAAAATCTAAAAAAAATTATAAAAAAACTCTATTATTCAAAATGATATTTGAGTAAATCTTTAGGGTGTTTTTTTTGGGGGGTGTATTTTTTTAGGTTTTTGCAAGGCAAATGGGGTTAAGTGGCTTGCCCAAGGCCACACAGCTAGGTAATTATTGTCTGAGGCCATATTTGAACCCAAGTACCCCTGACTCCAGGGCTGGTGCTCTATCCACTGTGCCACCTAGCCTCCCCTTTAGTGTGTTTTCAGAGGTTACACTAAGACATTTTAAGAATTTAGTAATTAGTTTGAATGAAATTTCTCTCATTACAGACTTTTAATAAAGGATTTTAATTGGAAATAAAAATTCTAACAATTTTTATTGTTTTATTTTACATCATTATATATCATTGAGATATTTAAAGATACCTTTGTAACCCAAAGAATAAAGGGCTGTAACTTACATAAAAAAGAACCAAAAAAAAAAACCTGAGTTCATATCTGTCATCAAAAACTCCCTAATTATGTGAACTTGTTCAAAGCAATTGACTGCTGTTTTTCTAAGTTTTCTGAACTGTACAATAAAAATAGATACTTCCTACCCCCCTGGGATATTGTGAAGTTCAAATGAGGTAATATATGAAAATCCTTTGAAAAATTCCTGGGACACAATAGGTATTGGTGATATATTAGTCTATTATTTCCATTATTATTGTTGTCATCATCATTATTATTAATGTATTCAGTGCTTTTACTAGTTATCTGATGTTTTCCAAGCTAATTACAATGCCATCTGAACATGAGGACCATGTTGTATTTTCTGTTAATGTTTATAAATTTTAATGTTATTTCTTCTCTTACTGTTGTAACAGACTTTCTGGATTATATCACAGACTGGAGAAGAAAGAGAATCTTCATTTTATGCCTGTACTTAAGATAAAATGCTTCAAATATTTTGTTATTTAAAAATGATATCAACTTGCATATATGCTTCTTTCTTGTAAATGTAGAGTCTATATTTAAAATTTTAAACATTTATAAATGTTAAATTTTTTCCCCCTAGCTTTTTATAACAAATACTAACAATCTTTTTCTCTGACACTTTCTCTAAGATTTTGCCATACAGTGAGCTACTTTAGGCAATGCATGTGGTTAACCTCATCATCTCTATGTAATATATAAAGTATACTCTCAAGTTAAATGAAACAAGAATTGGAGAAGAGCAAAAGAAACATGTGATATGCACATTTCATAACATCTGCATTCTATTTGTCCACATGAATTACCTTTATCCCTCTTGTTGAAGTCTTCCAAGTTCTTAACACTGTTTAGACACAGTAGGACACATTATACCTTGACCCCAACATAGCAAAATCAATTTGATGGTTTAGTTTAGAGTTAGAAGCACAAGAACCAAGGATATATATATATATATATATATATATATATATATATATATATATATATATATATATATATTGAATGTTTTATCAAACTTAGTTTTCAACATTAATCATGTTATAAATTTTGGAGTCCCACATTTTTCTATCTCCTTACCTACTCTCTTTCCTCCTCATTATAGCGAGAAATGTGATATCAGTTATACATGTATAATCACGTTTAATTTATTTCCATATACTAAGAAGTTTTTATTGTTTTTTGTGATTATTCATAAGTTTTAAAATATACTAATTATGGTCATTGCTTTCATAATATGTCATCCTTGATTTAAATCCAACTTGGTCATGCAGAATATTCTTTTAAATGTCTTTTAATAGTCCCTTACCAAGTTTGTATTGAATTTGTTTGCAATAATATTCATGAAGATGTTTTTGTTTATTCTTTTTATATCACTTTATTTTTAATGCTAAAGGTTTTATTTTATTTTTATGCATTCATTTTTTATTTTCATATTATTACAATAATCTTGTGAAAGCAAACATAACCCCCTCAAATAAAAAGATAAACTTGAAGAGAAATAAATTGAGAGGAAAAAAGTGTACTTCTTTATCTGTTCAGTTTCCATCAACTCTGTCTCTGGGAGATGAGTCCATCAGAGAAGTTGCATCAATATCTTTTCCCACAATCATTATTAGTAGCTGTATTTCCCTCCATTCTATTCCTCCCCACTCCCATTTATTCTATTCTCTCCTTTCACCCTGTCCCTGCTCAGAAATGGTTACCCTCTCCCAGGATTATCTCTCTCTTCTATCACCTACACCCCCACTCCCCTCCCCTGTCCCCCTTATCCCCTCATCCATTTCCTCTCATTTTTCTCTAGAGTAAGATAAAATTATATATCCTATTGAGTGTGTAGAATGGGCCATTTCTGATGAGAATCATCTCAAGGAAATTTTGCTGTATTACTTTTTGAAAGATGAAGCCTTTTCCTGATCATGATTTTCAGGTAGCCCAATAATTTTTAATTATGTCTCCTGAATCTGTTTTATAGGTAAGTTGTTTTTCCAATGAGATATTTCACATTTTCTTCCAATTTTTTGATTCTTCTGGTATTGTTTTATTGTTTCTTGATTTCTCACAAAGTCATCAACTTCCTTTACCTCCATTCAATATTTGAAGGAGTTATTTTCTTCAGAAAGCTTTTTTATTTCCTTTTCCAACTGGGAAATTCTGTTTTTAAGGCATTCTTCTCATTTGCCTTTTGAGTTACTTTTCCAATTGGCCTAAACTGGTTTTTAATCTTATTTTCTTTGTATTATTATTTTTTGTATTTCCCTCACTAAATTGCTGACTTGGTTTTCATGATTTTCCTACATTGCTCTCAATTCTCTTCCCACTTTTTCCTCTACCTCTCCTACTTACTTTTCAAAGTCTTTTCTGAGCTGGTAGAGGGCCTGAGCCCATTTCTTATTTCTTTTGGAGGCTTTGGATACAGAAGCTTCAACTTTATCATCTTCTGAGGGTGTACTTTGATCCTCCAGGAGACAAAAGTAATTTTCTATGGGTCTTGTTCTGTTGTTTTCTCATTTGCTCAGTCTATAACTGATTTACCACACTTCTAAGACTTTGAAGGGTTTTTGGGACACCCCACAGGGACCTTAATTCCTCCAAGGTTTTATGAGAGGCTCTGGCTGCTCTGTTGCTGTTTTGTGTATGAACACAAGCCCTCCCCTCTGCCCAGGAGCCATGAGGAGGGTCCCTGCTCCTTTATGATAGTAGGGGACCAAGACTGTGATCTGGATCTGAGTGTGGACAAACAACAGAGTCCTGGCCCAGGCAGATCAGAGAAACATCTGCAGTGTCTCCCCACTCACTTACTGTCTATGTGTTGAATGCTCTAGAAGTGCTGCATGTTCTCTGCAGGTTTCTGCTGCAGATTTCTACCATAGGACTGCTCTGATGTCAGCAATGGCCAGGGCTCTGAGCCCACTTGGTGAGGCAGAGTCCTCTCACTGCCCTTCAAGTGTTACCTGGCAATCCATGGGCCAGGAAGTCTGGAAACTGTCCTTCTGCCACAGATCCAGGTGCCCTCAGGCACCCAAGCATACCACAGGCTGTTCCTGGAAGGCTAGAACAGGTTTGCTCCAGCCCAGCTATACTGTAGCTCTTTCAAACCCTGGGTCCAGGTGAATCAGACCTTTTTGGTGGATCATCTAAGTTGTCTTGGACTGGGAAATTGTATCACTCAGTCTTTCTGTGGATTCTTCACCTTTAAATTTTGACTAAAGTCATAATTTGATGGCTTTTGGAGGTTTTTTATGAATGAGATTGTTTATACTTTCACTTTTTTCCCTCCCTGGTTTAAATCTTTCCTCTACATCTGCTCTGATGCTTCATTGTCCTATTATGGAGGTAACTCTGGGCAGCTAAAAGTTTTGTGACCAAGGAGAACATCTCATTAACACCTTGAATTATGTGTCTCATTTAGGATTAAGAGACTTACTGCTAAAATATTAGGGAGTAAATTGTTTGGACCAGATCACTTCTTAAAGATCGGGACTCTAGCTAGCTATGGAGAAATTCTAAATTATCAGTATAGTACATATTTATGAAAATGAAAATACAGATCTTAATAAAGTATTAAGGAAATAAACACCAGTCTTAGATTTCATTAGTTTTGGACATTTTGAAGGGAGGAAAATTCCTCTACCAATGCAGATTTACATTGTAACTGTATCTTCAAGTCTTTCAAAATTGCCTAGAGTGCTTAAAAATTTGTTATTTAACCAGAATACCAAAAGAAAGTATATTTTAGAAGTGAGAATTAAACCAGACCCTCCATTATTTCTTTGTCTACTCTCTATTCACTATGGAAAATTACCTCTCCTCTATATTATGAAGAAAATGTTAAAATCTAATTTTGTTTTATGATATAGATTCACATAATCAATAAAAAAGGACACAGTAATCATTTCTGCCTTAAAAATATACTTTCAAAATAATGGAATTGATAAAATAAGAATAACATTTATTCCATGAATTTCAATTTTTCTTGATTTAATGTTCTGATGCTTAAATATCACAGACCCTGAATTCACCATGCTATGTTCTTTGTATTTTTAGTCTACAAATTTTCCATGAAACATCTGATTTTTTCATTATGAAAAATTCCTACCCTTTAAAAATTTTTATACAAAAGGAAAAGGGTAGGAATGCCAGGTGGAAAGAAGAAACAAAAGAATCTTTCTTTATAATCACATAGAAGTCATGCAGTTTTTATCTATAATGGTTCAGAATGTTTGACAAAAACAATACATTTATTGATTTGATTCTTAACATTTCACCTTTCAATATTTGAGTTTATATGGTAAAAATGGAAAGAACCAAGGAAGAATGAATTTGAAACCTGTATGTCAATCCTATGAATTTGGGGAATAGAAATCTCACATTTCTACAGTGAACTTTTCTACCTTGATTTCTTTGTGACAAATTTTAATTCTTATTCATTTCATTTCTTCAGTAAATTTTTGTACTTCTTTTGCCATTTTGTCAATTGCACTTTTTAAGCACTTATATGGTTTTGTATGACTCCCCACTGTTTATTATCTAAGAATTCCAAAAGCTAATTATACCACACCAGTGGCATGGTTTGTGCTTCACTCCAAGGACAAAAACCATTCTTGTTGACCTCTTCAGATATTTTGGCCTTGATAAATTTAAGCTTCTATCACTCTTTTCTCTTTAGAAAAAAAGATTTGAGATACTTGGAAGGAAATTTCAGAGAGCTTAACTAATTGTCTTTGTTCTTTGGTTCCATCTGTTATTTCCACATCTTTATACTTGGTAAGCAAGTTAAGCATTTGATGATTCAAGACCTTTGCAGGATATATATTTCATTTTGTTCTGCCAGTTGTTTTGTATTGTTTAAACTGTGTGAAATATTGCAGTCCATCTTATTTAACTTTCTTCCACGCCCATGCCTTTTTTTCAGTTTATTACCTTGTTTAAATTATCAGGTTGTATGTATTTTTCTTGTACTTCATAACTTCTCATTCTTCATTTTGTTCTTAGAGCTCCTTCCTAATCTTTACCTTTTTGTTGAAATTTTATTTAATTTTCCAATTGCATGAAAAAATAATTTTCAACATTCATCCATTTGCA
This sequence comes from Macrotis lagotis, assembly GCF_037893015.1. Classification (NCBI taxonomy): domain Eukaryota; kingdom Metazoa; phylum Chordata; class Mammalia; order Peramelemorphia; family Peramelidae; genus Macrotis; species Macrotis lagotis. Next base: position 189,571,146 of record NC_133658.1, on the reverse strand, counting down.
ATTTTATGAGTTCCACATTTCCTGCCCCCAATCACCATGACAGGGAACACTCTGATAAAAGTGGTATATGTATGATCATGTTTAACATAACTCCACATTAGTCATGTTTTGAAAGAGGAATTAGAACTAAGAACTAAGCAAAAATGAAAAAAAGGAAACCATGAGAGAAGTTTTAAAAATAATTATCAATATGCTTTACTCTGCATTCAAAATCCATAGTTGGTTTTCTGGATACAAATGGCATTTTCTTAGCAGGTTTACCAGGATTGTCTTTATTACTGAACTGCTAGGAGGACTGACATCTATCACAGCTGATAATCTCATGAAATTGTAATTAATTACCGAATAATAATACTCCATAATATTCATACAGCATGTTTGTTCTGCCATTCCCCAATTGATGGATATCCCTCAATTTCCAATTCTTTACCAATAAAAAAAAAGAGTTGCTACAAATATTTTTGAAGACATGCATATTTTTTTGAACTTTTATATGACTTTTCCCATTTTTATGATCTCTCTGGGATATAGATATAGTAGTGGTACTGTTAGATCAAAGGCAGCTACGTGGCACAGTGGTTAGAGCACTGGCCCTGGATAGTTTATAACCACCAAAAACAAACAAACAAGCAAACAAACAAAGGATATGCACAGTTTTATTGTCCTTTGGGCATAGTTCCAAATTGCTCTCCAGAATGACTTAAGCAGTTCACAACTCCATCATCGGCGCATTAATGTTCCAATTTTTGTCATTTAATTGAGCATTTTCATTTTTTCTATTTCTAGCATTTCTCTGATTTGTTATTTAATACAATCATTCTTTAAATTTTGATTATTAGTTTCCATTTAATCATGGTTCTTGACAGGTAATTTTTGTTGCATTGTGATCTGAAAAGGATGCATTTATTGTTTCTATTTCTTTGCATTAAATAGTGAGATTTTCAAGCCCTAGGACATGGTTAATTTCTTGTGTTACTGCTTAGCAAAACAGAGAAATAAGCTGTATTCCTTTCTATTTTCATTCAATTTTCTCCAGACATGTATCATATCTCCAGAGGTCTATCATAATTTTCTAAAATTCTAGTCACCATCTTAAATTCATTCTTGTTCTTTTTGCGGTTAGATTTATCAAACTCTGTGAGAAGGAGGTTGACACCCTCCAATATTATAGTTTTGATGTTTATATCTCCCTGTAATTTGTTTATCATTTCCTCTAAGAATTTGGATGCTATTCAACCTGGTGCAAATATGTTTAATTACTTTGTTACCTATAGTATCTTTTAAGAAGATGTAGTTTTTTTCCCTTATTCCTTTTAATGAGATTTATTTTTGCTTTGGCTTTGACTGACATCCAGATTGCTACTCTGCTTTTTTTTTTTTTTTACTTCACTGAAGCATAATATGTTCTGCTCCAGTCTTCAATCTTTACCCTGTGTTTATCTCTCTATTTCAAATGTGTTTCTTGTAACCAACATATTGCAGTTATTAACATATTCTTATTTTTAATCCCCTGTGCTATCCACTTCTCTTTTTATGGGAGAGTTCATTCCATTCACATTTACAGTTATGGTAACTATATTTTCTTCCATGCTACATTTCCCCAATTATTCTTTTCTCTTCTTTTCCCCTTATCCCTCCACACCAATGGTTTGCTTCTGACTGTTGTTTCTGATAAGCTATTTTTCCTTACCAATCTTTTTTTCCTTTCTCCCTTGCTCCTTTAACTTTTCTTTTTAATTTTAACTTTTTACTTTACTTTGACTTTTATTTTCATTTGCCCTCTTATCAGGTCCCTCTCCGTTCTTGCCTCTTCTTCCCCTTCTAATTTTTAAACCTAATTTGGAATGTCCTTTATTACCTTTGTACCAAATCTATTGAGAGAAGCTTTACTCAGTGATCTTATCCTCCTTTCTTTTCCTCTTCTTTAATAGGTCTTAATGTCTTTCTTCATGTGATGCTATTTATTCTCTAATGACTAACCTTATCAAAGGATAATCCTTTTTTTCATGTCTTGATTTTTTTAACGCTCTCGTACCCAGAACACCTCTGTCAAAATATGCTCCTTTTGTCTGAATTGAAAGAAGTACATTTCTCAAGTGTTGATTGATTCACTGACTGATTTAAAAGCAGTATTATCTCATAGTCGCTTCATACCCATAGCCTCTAAGTACACTTACTTCATCTGTTCCATTAGAAATACACTTCTCAAATCACAATGTCAAATTATAATCAATTTATACCACACCCTATTTCCCAGTACTTTTTATAGAAAAACAATCCTCATGGGCTAAGCTGTCAATTAAAGCAAAATTTCCTAATGATTAATTTATACGTTCCCTTCCAAGTACACTTCATTTAATTGTAGCTAAATTATCAAGTTAAGCAAGAACCAGTAAAGATCAGTTCATGATCTATTTATATATCCAGTACATTTCCTCCCTCTCTTGCAATAGAAATGCAAACTTCATAAGCAAAATCACTTCATGTTCCATTTATTTGCATAACTTCTAAGTATATTCCCTCAAACTATATTTAACCCTCAGGAGCTAAACTATTAACTAAAGCATCATCATTTTCATGGTTAATCTTTACCCATTTCTAATTAAGTATATTTCTTTTATCTTTGTCAAGAGTTAGAATTATTGTCTTCATATGTAGAGACATATCCAGTTTAATGTTATTGACTAGCATTTTTTATCCTTTCTGCTTACTTTTTTATGCAACAAGTCTTGTATATGAACAGTAATTTTTTCTTCAGTTAAGATCGTTTCATTAGAAAATTTAGAAAATCTTCTACTCACTATTTTCAAATAATTCACTACCAAAAAATTTAAAAGTAGCAGTCACCCACCATACTAACAAAAGCCGCTTTTCAGTTTTTTCTCGAACTTTTAAAATTGACTTTCAAATAGTTACAAAATTTTCACTCTCAATCTTTCTGCTTAAACAAAGTCAAATATCCTCAAAACTTTTCAAAATGCTTAATTCATCTGTGCAAAAGATTTCAATATATACTTGGCAAAGAGCATAACTAAAATCAGTTTTAGTTAGGGACAGAAGAATAGTTCAACATTATTAAAGTAATAAACATAATTCAAATATTTTGGTAATTGAAAAAATAAAAATTATTAAGTCTACTTAGTTTTACAACTATTCTACATCCTAGGCATGAATTAAAAAGACATAATTATAGTGACATCAAGATTTAGTGTGTATCTGATCAGACCAATATGAAGGTGGAAGCCTCTGCCATAAGTTTAAACCTATTAGTCCACATGGATTTTGGGAATGGAGCGCTCATGGTTCTCATAAGCTACTGCAATTTTTAAAAATTTACCTTAATAGTATTCTTTCCAGGTATGTATCCACAGATTGTAATAGTGACACGTGCATTGTCACCTATGTCTTTGGAAAGCTCCAAAGAAAAGTGTGGAAGGGAAATGTAATGCTATTAGTACTAGTTGTATGAATGGATATAGAAAAGGACTTAAAGATCATTTAACATTTATGAATAAACAAAAGTTCTGACTGTCAGACTTTTCTTTAATAAGAAAGAAGCATATGTCTAAAAACAAAAGTTGATATCTGTCAAAGCAAATAAATTGAATTATTTTTCTTAACTATTGGAATAAAGAAAATATCTCCCTCTCCTCTAGAATTTACCAGCAGAGACTATAAGAGCTATAAGAAATGAAAAACATTAAAATGTATTAACATTAGCAGAGAATGCAAAATTGATATTATATTCAAATGAGAAGGAAATTCACTTGGAAAATATCATATAATAATAATAATAATAAATAGTCATAGAAATATCTAGCATTGGCCCAGTGTCTACTATGTTGCATGCATTATGCAAAGATCTTTTCACATATTATTTCACTTGAACATCACAATACCACAGGTAGTAATCATTTCTCAATTTCATAATTGAGAATACTGAAATAAACAGAACCTAAATTCTTTGTACAATGTCACACAATTAGAGAGAATCTGAGTCCAGATTTGAATTCAGGTTTTCCTGATAACAGACCCAGCACCCTTTCCACTAGCTCATTCAAATGACTCTAAATATTTCAGCAGAATATGAGAATTAAAAAGAAAGTGACACAAATATAAGCATTTTTAAATTATAAATAAAAATCTTGAATTAGAAAAATTTTATTTAAAGTATAAAATGAATAAAATTTCTTAGTGTAACCTACAAAAAGACATTAAAATGTCTAAAAACTCAACTATCACTTTGTAGAATTGAATTCTGCAATAATTGAAGTTTATTTTCATGTAATAACTATATATTGCAAATGATAGTTTCACTTGCATTAATTAATACACTAGGTGCTTTAACGAACAAAGAGTCAGCAACCTCTTGGCCCAGGATCTTATCACCTCTCATCTACACTATCCAAATAAAAAAACCATGAAGATTTCTGCACACACCAGTGCATTCTCCACTCAGCAGCCAATATTATAATAAAAATATCAGATTAATTTGGTTTAAAATAGAAGGAAGAAAATAAAATCACTAGTATCAAAAATGAAAATGGTAAAATCAAACAATTTTGTGGAATTATGTTGTCCAGTTATATGCTATTTTGAGGAATTATTTTGTCTAGTTATATGCCAACAAACATAACAATTAAAGTAATTTGGGAGAATAATTATAAAAAATAATTTTAGAAGACAAACAGATGAGAAAATAGAATATCTAAATAGACTTATTATAGAAAATTAAATTAAAAAGGTCATAAATGAGATTCTTAAGAGAAAAGCACTAGGATCCAATTAAATTTACAAGTAATTTCTTGAAAATATTTATAGATCAACTAATTTCAATTAAAAATATTTGATCTAATAAGAAGGGATCCTATCAAATATCTTTTATGAAGCAAATAAGATGTTAATACTCAAAGCAGGAATAATAAAACTAAAAAAGTAAATTGTAGAACAATTTTATTAATGAATATGGGATGATGAAAAAGTCCTACAAATAAAAAGATATCAGTTAAAAGACTAAAACTATATATTTACATTGTGTTCAAGGGGAATTTTTACCAGGAAAGATACTATTAAAAATCATATGGTAGTATCAATATTTGAAGAAAAAGCTTTGGATAAAGAACATTTATTTTTACTAAAATAAAGATATGAATTTTTTTATAAACTGATTTTCCTTAAATTAGAAAAATCATTCACTTAATATCATTTACAAGAATTTTTAGTAAAGGGAATAAGCTAAATGACTTCCCAATAACACTAAATATGAAACAAGGCTTCCCAGAGTCACCAATATTATTCAGTAGGATATTGGCAATCTTGACAATAAAAATCAAAAGAAATAGAAGGAATCAGACTAGGGAAGTATCTCTTTTTGCATATGATATGATGATATTCTTGGAAAATCCCAAAGAATAAGCTAAAGAGATAAGTGAAATAATAATTTTAACAAAGTAGCAGCATATAAAGTAAAATAGTCAGCTTACCTATATGATGCAAAATTCTGCAAGAAAAGACAATAAAAAATATTTTAACTTACTTTATAGTATTGAAAAACCTGGGAAACATCTTGCTAAATAAATCCAGATCTATATTAACTAAATTATGAAAAATATTATTTAAACAAAATCATATTTAACATATTTGAGAAATATTCATTTGTTATAGAGAGGTGGAGCCAATATATTAAAGATCACATTTTTTCCAAACTAGATTCTATATCCAACACCATATGAAATAAATTACCAAAATGCTTTTACTGAATTAGAAAAAGTAATATAAAACTAATGTGGCAAAGTAAAAATCAAGATTAGCAAAGGAAATAATGAAAAAGAACAAAGGAAGTTGTTTTGATAGTTCTAAATGATAAAGTCAGTACTACCTAAACTCTCTTATCCTGGCTAAGAAATCAGTGGAATAGTGCAGTAAAATAAATTATAGTAGCAAACAAAGATAATAAACTTGTATTTTATAAGTGTAAATACAATCTTTTGGTATAAGAATTCATTATTTGGTAAGAAATTCTTGAGCAAACTTGAAAGTAATCTGACAGAGAGTAGTCAGAGACCAGACTCTTATACCATTTCCCAAAATAAGGTCAAAAGGGATACATGACCTAGATATAAAAGACAAATTTTACAAGAAAATTAGAAGAACATAGAATATATTCCTTATCAAACTTATGGATAGGTGAACAATTTGTGAATATCCATGACATAGAGAGCAAAGTTAATCACAAAAAATTGATCAATCTGATTACATGAAATTTAAAAGATTTTTTTTTGTTGCAAAAAACCCCAATATAGTCAAGATCAGACGAAAGGCAGAAAATTGGGAAAATTTATAGACAGTTTCCCAGATAAAGGATTTATACCAAGAATATAGAAAGAATTTTGTCAAATCTATGAGAATTGGCCTTCACTCTCTTAAGAAATGGTCAAAGATATGAACAAGATGTTTTAAAGTGAGGAAGTCAAAACAAAGTATAGTAGTAAAAAAAAAAATGTGCTCTACAGAATGTTGATTAAATACAAATTAAAACAACCTTTAGATATTATTTTTGTGCCTTAGAAGACTGGCTAAAATGAAAGGGAAATTGACAAATGTTGGAGGGGATGTGGAAAATTTGGAACTCTCATTTTATTGATCAATTTGTGAAATGATCTAGCCATTTTAGAGAATAATTTGGAACTATGCCCAAAGAATTATTAAATTGTACTTATTTATAAATTTCATGTTGAACCAGTAATATTTCTAGTGTATATATTTTCAAAGATGAGTGGGGAAAAAGAAAAAGAAAGTATATATGCTAAAAATGCTTATAGGTGCTCTCTTTCTGATAGCAAAGAATTGGAAATTACAGGACTTCTCATAAATTAGAAAAGGACTGAACAAATTTTGGTACATGCTTATGTGTTATTATACTGTGCTAAAGTTAAAGATGAGATCAATGATCTTTCAAAAGCATGAAAAGCCTTGAATGAAATAAGGAAGAGCAAAATAAAGAAATGAAAGAGAATATTGTATACAGTAATAGCATTATTATTGTAAGAACAGCTATGATTGAATGAGGTATTTTAGTCATTAAGGACTTGAGAAAGATGCTATTGGCATCCATAGACAAAACTGATAAACATAAATATGCACAGAACAATTTTACATATATTTGTATACAAACACAGAAACACACACACCCTTATTTGTATCTAAGGATTGCCATCTCTAGAGCATGGTTGGACAAGTGTAGTAAGAAGAAGAAAAAAATTATTTATACAACAATTTTGTCATGAATTTGAAAGGAACATGAAGTTGTGCTTAGAAGATTTGCAATTTCATGTAAGATAATCTTTTTCATTGTGCTATGCTATGTAATTGCTTCTTTTATTTCATAAAAATGTACTAACATGAATATATACATAAGGAAAAAGATAGAAAAAAATCAAATGACCTCCTATTCCACGACAATTCATAAAATTTTGACACCATTATAATCCTCACAAAGCATGATGTTAATATTTCAGAGTTGATACTCTGTTCACAAAACTTGAAGACATCAGAGTTGAGTCAAGATGGTGATGAAAAGTCAGGGAGCTACTGGAACTTTTCCTAAAACACAAAATGGAGCCTCGAAACAGACCCTAAAACAACAGAATTCATATACATACAAAAAAGAAAACAGTTTAACAAATACTCATCTCAAGATAGAGAGGACAAACTTCAGAAAAGATCTGTCTCATGTAGGTAAAAGGGAAGAGTAGCCCAGCTTAGGTGGGAGATCTGTGTAGCAAGAGCCACAGTACATCTCAGGTCCCAGCTCAATAGGCTAATGGGACAATAGACCAGCAGTACAAATCCTAACAAGAATTTGAGACCCAAAAATGTTGGTGTAGCAGGGAGGATTGGTTAGTCTCCCCTTACTAGGGAATGAACACCTGAGACATAGAGAGAAAAGTTAGGGACAAGACCCTTGACCTTTAACACAAAAAACCTGTCACTATATCATGGGAGCAGAGCTCAACAGTCAAAATAAGCAAAAAATAATTGCTAACCATAGAAAGCAACTATTCTGGTAAGAATGATAAAAATTCCATCTCAGAAAAAGAAAGCAGTGACAAAAGGAAATTAACACATCAAAAAAGTAAAGTTAGTCAAAAAAGTGAAACCTAAAATTAACTGAAAAAAACCCTAAAAATTAGAATTGGACAAATGGAAACAAATGACTCTATGAGTTAAGGAGATTCCATCAAACAAAACAAATAGACAAAAAGATAGAAGAAAATCTAAAGTACTTCTTGGTAAAAATGATTAACCTGGAAAATGAATCCAGGATAGATAATTTACAAATTATTACCTAAAAGCCACCATAAGAAAAAGAGCTTGAACAATCTTTCAGGATTATACTAGGAGAAAAGGGGGAAGTGTTAGAAGATACTTGATAGCACATGAAGAGGGAAAAAGAATCTAATGTAGCAGAAAGATGGGAGAGTGTGAATATTGAGCAAATCTTACTATCAACAGCTTTGACTCAAAGGCGATAGTATACATTCCCTTTTGGTCTTAGAAATTTATCTTACAGGGAAGTCAGAAAAAAAAAAGGGGTGTGGAAAGATTGAAGGAGTCAGCAGACAGAATCAAAGCAATGGTGAGGAGGGATAAGGGGAAAGGAGAGAGAAAAGTACAAACAGGTGGAAGATGGGAATAGGATGAACTCTTCAATAAAAAAATGGAAGCAGGTATCAAAGTGGATAATAAACTGGAATTCTAAAATATATAGTTTGCAAGAAACAGATTTGAAGCAGAGAGATAGAGAGAGGGTAAAGGCAAATGACTGGAGTGGAATATATTATGCTTCAACTGAATTTAAACAAATACAATCCTGTTCTCAGATAAAGCGAGAACAAAAATAAATCTCTTTAGAAGGAATAAGAAAGGAAACTACATCTTGCTAAAAGGCATCATAGGCAATGGAGAAATATCAGTATTAAGAATATAAGTACCAAGTAGTATAGCATTCAAATTCATAGAAGTAAAACTAAATGATTAACAGGAAAACAAAGACAGCAAAATTATATTAGTGTAGGAACTCAACCTCCTCTCAGAATTAAATAAATCTAGCCACAAAATGAACAAAATGTATGGAGAATTCCTTATGAAGTCATCTCAGAGTTAGGGAATATATATGTCAACAAAACCTTGCATTCCAGAAAGGGTTGGGGGGGGAGAGGGGAATTCAGGGCATACTGTTCTGCAATAAAACTGCTTTGCTGACTGAGATATATACTAACTATAAATTCTACTTTTTTTTTTCTAGTCAAAATAATTGTGAAGGTCATAAAGATCTCAAAATCACCCCACCATCTGGTGGGAAAATATGTTACAAAAATAATATATTCTTTTCTTTGAGTCTGTTGCTCTGTTGCTTGGGTAGATTTCTGTGAATAGATTGTATATCCCATTCTATGCATGGAAGGGAAAGGGGGGGAGGTTGGTGGGGGTAATTGCAACCAGGCTGTATATAAACTCATTTAAAGTTTTCCTTGGCCCAGCTCTGGAACTCTCACCACTTGATATGAGATTGTGAATTTGCCTTTTTATTGAGAACAGCAAAAAGCAACTGATTTTCTTCTCAGACCTAGTCTCTGAGAATTTCTTTTACAACTGAGAATCTACTACCCAAAAAAATGAACATATATTTTCAGGGGAAAAGATGAACATTCAATGAGATAGGGGACATTCAAACTTTCCTGTTGAAATGACCAGAACTGAACAAAAAGTTTGATCTTCAAGCACAGAACTCAGTTGAAGCACAGAACTCAGTTGAAGCACAGAGAGGGTGGTTGGGAAGAACAAATCATGAGGGATTTAATGGTGTTGAACTGGTTGCATTTCTGCATGGGAAGATGATAATGATAACTCATATGAACCTTCTCATTAATTAGAGTAGTTAGAAGGAGCAAAGTTAGATAAGGCACAGGAGGGTGTTGAATGTGAAAGTATAATATAGGGATGTAGTTAATGTGTGAGAAAGGAATACACTGGTACAAAGGGAAAGGAAAGGTCCAATGGACTGAGATCTTTCACACAAAAGGAACAAGAAAAAGCTTTTATGATGAAATGGAAGAACGGAAGGGGAAAAGGGCATGAGTGAGCCTTCATTCTCATCTGAAGTGGCTCAGAGAGGAAATAACAAACACATTCAATAGCTATAGAAATATATCTTACCCTAAAGTAAAAAGGTAGAGGAAAGGGATGGAAGAAAGGGACCAGAGGGAGGAGAAGGGGAAATTGTAGCTGTTAGAAGAAAGGGAAGATCATGAGGGAGGGTAGTCAGATACAATACACTTTTGAGGAGGGACAGGGTGAAAGGTGAGAGAGAATAAGGAAAATAGGGATGAGGAGGAATAGTATGGAGAGAAATAGTTAGAAATAGAAACTGTGGGGAAAAAATATTGAAGCAACCTCCCTGATGAACTTATGATAAAGAATGTGATCTTGAGTGTAGCTAGGTAGTACCATGAGTCAGGAGGACCTGGGTTAAAATCCAACTTCAGACATTTTAGTAGTGTGATCTTGGGCAAATCACTTAATACTAATGTCTTGCAAATCATCCCCCTCCAAAAATAAATGCAATCCATCTCAAAGACAGAGCTTGAAAGAGATTGAAGCACACATTTTCCCCCTCTAACTTATTTTTCTTGAGGCTTCTCTATCTTTATGGGGGAAGGAATTATATTTACTTTTACAAGACTATTGTAGTAATGTGAAAAATAAACAAACAAGAAGAGATCAGAAATGAATTTATAAATCAAATGGAAAAATTGGGAAAATAAACATCTTACAACAAAAAAGACAGTAAAAGCCAAATCTTTTAAAAACATCATTGGACAAATACAAAAAATATAATTCCCTCAAAAACATAATTAGGCAAATGGAAAAAGACAACATGTCTCTTAAAAATAGCTTTTATAAAATGGAAAAGGAGATGCAAAAGCTGAATGCAGAAAATTCTGCAGAAATAGAAATAGATAGGGATCTATGGAAACTAATGGCATCATGAGACACCAAGAATTTGCTAAACAAGATAAAAAAAATTAGTAAATAGAAGAAATTGAAAAGTATCTCATTTGCAAATTAACTGGGCTGGAGAATAGATCCAGGAGAGAAAATTTGAGAATCATAAGATTACTAGAAAACCTTGATCAAGAGAAAAAAAACTGGACTCCATATTTACTGCCTTGATATCCTGGAACCAGGGGGCAAAATAGTCATCAAAAGAATCTGTTTTCCTCATACTGAAAATGACTAATCTATACACATTTTAACACAAATGTGTATGCACAATATTAACTTGACTGTTCATCCACAGATGGGAGGGGTGTGGAAAGGGAGGGTCAAAGGATTTTTTGTAATTTAAAAATGTATGTAGGCAGATAGATGAATGTTGAAAAACTTTCATAACATGTATTTGGAAAAATAAAATAACAATTAAAGAAAAGAATCCATTAATCCCCTCTTGAGAGGGATTCCAAAATTAAAATACCAAGGAATATTGTGACCAAATTCCAAAATTATCAGGTCAGGGAGAAAATCCTGCAAGTGATCAGAAAGAAACAATTCAAATACCACGGAGTCACAGTCAGATTACAAGGTGCAGCAAAAAAAAAATTATATTATCAAAGTGACTGTAATGTAAAATTCTGGACAGCAAGGGATCTTTGATAATCAAGAATTCACTTTCTAGAAAAACTGAGCCTACTCTTTCAGGAGAAAAGATGTGCATTACATGTCCATGATTTTCAAACTTTCTTGATGAAAATATCAGAGCTAAGCAGAAAATTTAACCTTCAAACTAGACACTCAAGAAATACATGAAAAAGTAAACAAGGGATAAGAGGGGAAAAAACCTCATATCTACTGAAGTTAAACTGGTTATATCCCCACCTGGAGGAAGATTTTCACAACTCTTGAGTACTGTAACTCTATTAGAAGGAATATATTTGGGCTAAAATTATGGACATTCATGAAATGTCCATGACTTTGGTGGAATGATTTTTAGAAAAAAAATTCATTAAAAAGGAGGGGGGGGACTGAATCTAACTTTCATCAAATTTGGCTAAAAGAAGGATTAACACATACATATAGTTGAGTTTAGAAATTTATTTTGCCTTTCAAGTATTAGGAGAATGGGATGGGGGAGGGGAGGGAGAAGAAGAACTGAAAGAAGGGAGGAAAGAAAAGAGGGGGAAGGGAAAGGGAAAAGAGAAGGAAGTGTGGTGGAAAGAAGGGGAAAACCCATATTCAGAAGCAAAATTCTTGGAAGGATGGAAAAGTAAAAAAAGGGGGGGCTACAAATGGAGGGGAAATAGTATGGAGGGCAATAAAGGGTTAGTAATTATAACTGTGAATGTGAATGGGATAATTTCTCCCATAAAATGGAAGCAGACTGCAGAGTAAAATAAAAACCAGAATCTTTTAATATGTTGTTCAAAAGAAACACATTTGTACCAGAGAGACATACATAGAATAAAGGTAAGAGGCTGGAGCAGAATATATCATTCTTCAGCTGAAGTGAAATAAGCAAGAGTAGCAATGCTTATCTCAGACAAAGCAGTTGTAAAAATAGATCTCATTAAAAGAGATAAGGAAGGAAACTATATCCTCCTAAAAGTTACGAAAGACAATGAGACAATTTCAATTCTAAACATGTATGTACCAAGCTCTATAGCATTCAAATTCTTAGAGGAGGAAGCTAAATGAGTGACAAGATGACATAGATAGCAAATTCTACTGGTGGGAGTCTCAACCTCCCTCTCCAAAATTAGATAAATCTAACCATAAAATAGACAGGAATGAAGTTAAGGAATTAAATAGAATGTTAGAAAATGTGCATATGATAGACCTCTAGAGAAAACTGAATGGGGATAGAAAAGAAAATACATTTTTTCCTACAAGTACATAGCTCCTACACAAAAATTTATCATGTATTAGGGCATAAAAACCTCATTATCAAATGTAGTAAGGTAAAACTATTGAATAGATCTTACTCAGACCATGATGCAATAAAAATCAGGTGCAATAAAGGACCATGGAGAGATAGACCTAAAACTATTTGGAAACTAAGTAATCTAATTTTAAATAATGAATGGATCAAACAGGAAAACTTAGAAAGAATTAATGATTTCAGCCAAGACAATGACAGTGTTGAGACAGCATACCGACATCTATAGGATGCAGTCAAAGCAGTTGTAAGGGGATGTGATATATCTCTAAATGCTTACATGAACAAAATAAAGAGGAGATTCATGAACTGAGAATGCACCAAAAATAGAGAAAGAACAAATTAAAAATTCTCAATTAGGGACAACTCTATGGCTCCATCTAGTGCATAAAGTACTAGGCCTGGAGTTAGGAGGAATTGAGTTCAAATCAGGTCTCAGATATTCAATAATTACCTAGCTTTGTGACTTTGGGCAAGTCACAACCCATTACCTCACCACTCTCCCCAATCCTGAATTAAATACTAAATTAAAATTTCTGAAATTAAAGGTGGAATTAATAAAATTGATGACACAAAAACTATTAAACTAATAACTAAAACCAAAAGTTGATTTTATGAAAAAAACTATAAAATAAATAAAACTTTGGTTAATTTGATGTAAAAAAAGAAAGAAGAAAATCAAATTACTAGTATCAAAAATGAAAAAAGATGAATTCACCACCAATAAGGACATTAAAGCAATAATTCAAAGCTATTCCACCTAATTGTCTGCCAATAAATTTAATAATCTAAGTGAAATGGATGAAAATTTACAAGAATATAAATTGCCCAGGTTAAAAGAAGAGGAAATTAATACTTAAATAGCTCTTTCTCAGCTAAAGAAATTGAACAAGTTATCAATGAACTCTCAAAGAAAGAAATTTTGAGGACCAGATAGATTCAAAAGTGAATTCTATCAAACATTCAAGAAACAATAGTTTCCAATTCTATATAAAGTAATAAAGTATTTGAAAAAAATAGATGAAGAAGGAAGTCTGCCATCTTCATTTAATGACAAATATGGTGCTGCTACCTAACCAGAAAGAGTCGAAACAGAGAAAGAAAATTATAGACAATTTCACTAAATAATATGGATTCAAAAATTTTAAATAAAATATTAGCAAAGCAATTAGAACAAGTTATCACTAGGATAATACACTGCAATCAAGCAGGATTTATACTAGTAATGCAGGGTTGGTTCAATATTAGGAAAAATATCAGCAAAATTGTTCATATCAATAACAAATCTAAGAGAAATTATGTGATTATCTCAATAGATGTTGAAAAAACTTTTGACAAAATAGAACTCCCATTCTTACTAAAAAATTAGAGAGCATAGGAATAAATAGAATGTCCCTTAAAATGATAAACAGTATCTATCTAAAATCACCAACAGGCATTACATGTAATGAGTATAAGCTAGAAGAATTCCCAATAAGATCAGGGATGGAAACAAGGATGACCTTTATCATCACTATTATTCAATATTGTATGAGAAATGTTAGCTTTAGCAATTAAAAAAGAAAAAGAAATTGAAGGAATCAGAATTGATAATGAAGAAACAAAACAAAATTATGATGGTCTACCTAGAGAAGAATAGAAAATCATCTAATACTGGAAATAATTAGCAACTTTAGCAAAGTCAAAGGGTATAAAATAAATTCACATAAATCCCCAACATTGATATATATGTATATATATATATATATATATATATATATATATATATATATATTACTAGCAAGACGCAGCAGCAAGATATAGAAAGAGAAATCCCAATTAAAACAACTTCAGACAATATAAAATACATTGGATTCTACCTGCCAAGGCACACTCAGAAACTTTCAAAACAACAATAAAATACATTTCACATGAATAAAATCAGATCTACATAACTGCTCAGATTTTGATTTCTCACAGGTAGGCTGAGTTAATACAATAAAAATATCAATTTCACCTAAATTAAAGTATTTATTTAGTGCCAAACCAATCAAACTTACACAAAACTATTTTATTGGTAGAAAAAATAGTATCTAAATTCATGTGTAGAAAGAAAGTGTCAAGAATATAAAGGCAATTACTGAAAAACATGCAATGGTAGGAGACCTAGCCATATCAGATATAATTTTATATTATAAAGCATCAGTCATCAAAATTGTTTTGTACAGACTGATAAATAAGAGTCTTGGATCAGTGGAATACATTAGGTGCAAAAATGACAAGAGTAAATGATTATAGTTATCTACTGTTTGATAAACCCCAAAGATTCTAGGTTTTGGTGAAAAAAATTTACTCTGATAAAAACTGCTGGGAAAACTAGAAGATGTGTGGCAAAAACTAGGCATAGACCAACATATCACACCATATACCAAGATATGGTCAAAATGGGTACGGGATTTAGACATGAAAGATCATATTATAAGCCAATTAGGAGAACAAGGAATAGTATGTCTGTCAGATCTATAGAAAGGGGAGCAGTTTATGACCCAAGAGATAGAGTACATTATAAAAATTCACACTGGATAATTTTTATTACATTAAATTTAAAAAGGGTTTGCACAAATAAAAGAACTGAAACCAAGATTAAAAGTAATTTTCCAATTTGAGAAACAATCTTTACAACTAGTGTTTCTGACAAAGAACACATTTCCAAAATAAATAGAGAAATAAGACATATTTTTAAAGAAAAAGTCATTTCCCAATTGACAAATGTCAAAAGACATGGAAAGGCAATTCTCAGATGAACAAATCAAAAACTCGGTAGTTATATGAGATATTCATATCAATTATCATTGATTAAGAGAGATGTAAATTAAAGCATTTCTGAGGTACCCCTTCATACCTCTCAGATGGAAAATGATCAATGTTGGAGGAGTTGTGGGAAAATGGGGACATTATTGCATTGTTGATGGAGTTGTGAACTTATCCAACCTTTCTGGAGAGCAATTTGGAATTATACCCAAAGGGCAATAGAAATGTCCATATCCTTTGAGCCAACAATAACACTACTGGGTCTGTATCCTGACAAGATCAAGAAAAAGAATTAAAATCACACATGTACCAAAATATTCATAGCAGCTCTTTTTGTAGAGGTAAAGTATTGGAAATTGAGGGAATACCCATCAATTTGGAGTGACTAAATAAATTACTGTATATGCATGTGGCAGAAGACTATTGCTCTATAAGATACCATGAGAGAAGGAATTTCAGAAAAGCCTGGAAGGACTCGCATGAATTGATCCTAAGTGAAATGAGCAGAATCAGAACTTTATACACATTACAAACAATAGGGGGTCATGATCAACCATGATGGAATTTTTCATCAGACACTTTTAAAAGACTTGTGATGGAAAATACCATCCATATACAGAGAAGGAACTGTGAAGTTTGAAGGAAGATTAAAGCTTATTATCTTCAATTTTTAAAGGTTGTCTTACGTATTATCTCTCTTTTTTTCTCTCTCCAGTGTTATCTTTCTTCTGTTTGGAACTGATTTTTTTCTCACAACATGTTCAATATCGAACTATGTTTAGTATGGTTATAAATATAGAATTTAAATCATATTGTTTTCTGACAGGGGGAGAGTGGAGGGAAGAGACAAGGGAGAAAAAATTTTAAAACCCAAAACCTTGTAAAAAATGATTTGTAAAAACTACCATTGTCTGTAATTGGAAAAACAAATAAATAGAATTTTTTAAAAGTTAAAGAAAATGCATGAAGGCAGGAAATGACATATTATGTTAAAAAAAACTATAAGTAGGAAATTGAAGATTGGTCAAAGGAATTCAGGGAGAGGAGTAAAGTGTCAGAAGACTGGAAAGGTAGAAAGGGGGCAAGTTATAAGTTTGAAATGCCAAACAATAGAAACAGAAATAGTGGGTTAAAAAGAGACTTAGTTCTGGGTCCCAACCACTTCCTGGGGGGAAAAATAGTATTTTTCCCCCCATTAACTGCAATGTCATATATCTAATTGATTTTACTTCCTTTTCCATCTTCAGGTTGCCACTGCCTTGTAGGGTAACCAAAATCTATGAATTCTTCTGGATCCTATTTTCACAATGTGGTAAATGTCCTCACTAATGTACCTGACCTAGCAACCTAGATTTATCTGTAGAAGCAATGGTGTTCCACACCACACCTCTATCTCAAAATCTACATACAATCAATTATATGAAAATAAGCTTTGTGAGTTACATTACTTTATTGTCATCTCTAGCAAATTCTTATTGCTCCCCTTATCTCTGTGGTTTAGAGTCAACTTCTTTCTAAGTAGAGCTTTCCCCAAATACTATTTTGCATGTACTCATCTTTATCTAGCTCAATCATAATAACCTTTCCTAGTTCATAACTTCTTCTGCCTTTGCCTATCCCTAAATGACCTTTGGAACTTGCCTACATAGTTGATCAATAGGGTTTCTTTGCTTTTCCTTCTAAATCTGTTCATGCCATAATCCTTTCAAATTTCAGTCCTCATTGAAACTTTGCTTTTTTCCTGAAAATGTCAGATCTTTTCTGCACTTCTCTATAGGTGGTTGTTTCTTCTCTTAGAGTGCCAGAAGGTAGTGATAATACACTTCTAGCTCTCCAGTGACACTTTTAGACCTTATCATTATCACTCTTAATTAATAACCTCCCCTTCTCTTTTAAAGTTCATTCCATTCTATCTTTATAATTTGGTAGGCTCATGTATGTACCATCTTCCCATCTTGTGCTGCTTCTCACAAAATAAGGTCAAAATTGGACTCACAGTTTTATTTTAGAGCCCAATCATGCCTACTTCTAATACATTGTCTTCCTGGATTCCCTGTCTCCTAACTACTACCTTGATGATTTCTGGTCCCAAGCTATTGTGATCCTACACAAGAATAGCCAGACATTAGACTCCTCTTATCTATTACTAACTAAATAGTAGAGCAGATAGAGTACTGGGCCTGGAATAAAGAACAAGAAGTCTCATATTCCCAAGTGTAAGTCTGCTGAATTCAAAATCAGAAACTTATTAGTTGTGTGTCTGTGAGCAAATCACCTTTCCTTGCCTTAGTTTCTTCATCTATAAAATGAGCTGCAGAAGGAAACAGAGAACAAGTCCAGTATCATTGGCAAGAAAATACCAAATGAAGTCACAAAGAGTCAGATATGAATTAAATACAACTAAATATATACAATTGAAGGAGAAAGGAATTTTAGCATTTCGGATGAGGGAAAACTTTGGAAAACTGGAAAACAAAAGCTTTGAAAGATGATGAAAATTCTGAAAGATAGAAGGGAGAAGGAATTAATTATAGTCACAGAGGAGAACCTGAGGTTGGTGAAACATAAAATGTGTCAAAGGCAGTAATATTTTTAAAAGTCTATGAAGGTAGACGAAGCCAGGTTGTGGAGTGTTTTAAATATTTGGATGAGTAATTCACATTTTATTTTTGAGGCAATCAGGAGTGTTTAAAGTATTTTGAGCAAGACAGTGATATAGAAAGACCTGTGTCTCAGATTGTCAGATATTTGGAGGTAGAATTGATGAAAACAGTGACAAGAAGTGAAAGCTATATATGGTTATAACAATAGTCCAGGAAAGAGAGGGTTGTGGCATAAACTAGCATAGGGGCAACAGAAGTAATGACAAGAGTCATATTGTTTAATATTAGAGAAATATAACTATTGTCAAATAATTATGTGTAAGGGCTAAAGGAGAGGGATAACTCTTGATATAGACATTTTTATTCTTTTCATTGAGGAGATGGTATTACACAGGACAGAAACAAGGAAGCTTTGAGAAGGAGAAGCTTTAATATGGAAGATAACAAGTTTTTACTTTAGATTTGAGTTTGAGATGCCAGAAGGACATTGAGGTTAGAACAGAGTCAGGACCTTTTAAAAGTGTGAAACTGACATTCAACTGAGAGATTTGGATTTTCTTTATAGATTTAACAGAGCATGATATAAACACAGGAAGATGAATAAGTTCACCAAGATAATAAATATAGAGAAAGGGGAGAAAGGAATTCAAGATAAAACCTTGGAAAACACTCACACCTTGAATTCAAGAGATGGATGATGATAATAACAATATAATGGAGATGAAGCAGGAAAAGTCATACAGGTAGAAATAAACAAGGAAACTAAAGTGTCATGGAAGTCAAGGGAAGCGAATGTGTATAAGAAAAGAGATTCTTAGAATAAAAAACTGCGAAGAGCTCAAGAAAAATAAATAAGTAAAGGGGTCTTTGAAGTTAATAGTTGATTTATAATTGGTCAATTCTTTGAAAACGGTGCATTTTCTTTCAGAATATAAATTTCAATGAACTATGAAGTGAAAACCAAAAAAATAAAGCACATGAGTTTACATACATGTCTCTAGACATTTTACTGATAGAAAGATAAAAGAGGGGCAGCAGCCCTGGAGTCAGGAGTACCTGGGTTCAAATCCGGTCTCAGACACTTAATAATTACCTAGCTGTGTGGCCTTGGGCAAGCCACTTAACCCCATTTGCCTTGCAAAAACCTAAAAAAAAGATAAAAGAGATTGAGAAATAGTTTGAAAAGGGGGACAGGATTTATGAAAAGTTTTTAAAGGATTTTAGGAGACCTAGTAATGTTTGTAAATAAGGAAATAGGCAAGTGAGAGAGAGTCGATGAGAAGATTAGAAAGCAAAGACATACAGGGAGAATCAAAATATAAGAAAAACTGTGATCAAGGTCATCAACAGAAGTAATATCAAAAGAAGAAAAGGCCAACAATTCCTTAGAAGAACAGAACTCTTTAGAATTAAAAAAAATAGGATTTTGGAACAAATTCTGAGAAAAATGTTCAGTATGATGTAGTTTGAGGTTGAGATGTAAAGTAAAGGAGAAGAGGGATATTAAGGGATGGCTTCTTTGCTAAATAAAAAAAGACAAGATTTTCAATGGAGAGGAGTATCACGATTGTTAAATTTTACCTTAGATAGTTTGCCTTATGAACTGATCCAAGTATGTCAGACTATTATACTAAAACTTAATTGACTCTAGCTACCCTTCTTTGTAGATTCTTGGGGCAGCTTTAATGGTGTTATTTAATAGAACAGGAGCAGGGAATATCTGGTCCCCCAACCATATAAAGTCTGTGGTATGGTACTGCCACAGAAATTCAGTAAATTAAAAGTTAATTTTTCTAGGAATGAATTAGATCATTGCTTGACCATGTTTTAAATATACAAATGACCTCTGGCAGAAAAAAAAAAATTCCCTCCCCCAGCATTCAAACATAAGTTTCAGAATGTAGGAACAACTTCAAACTTGCATTTTTATCTGCTGCAACAATAAATTGTTTTTAATTTGAAAGAAAAAAAATAAAGGACCTGCGATTCGCCCATGTAGGAAATTCCTGGTGAGGAAGCTAATACTGTTCATAGAGATAGACTTGTTCTCCATCTTAGCATCTTAGTCATATGACTAAGTCACAAATCTGAGTCACACATCAAGGATATGAATTAAGAATCAAAAACTGATCACAGGTTGTGTTGACCTTACCTAACTCTGTATCTACTGGAGTATGGCTGTCTCTTCTCTGACATTATCTTTTCTTGCTATCTGGTTGCTTTTTGACTATCTTCTCTTCTAGAACTCTTTTCTGTGATCCTTCTCCATCCTCTTTTTGAACACTGATAACTCAATTAAACAGATAACATGAATGCTATGTGGAGTAAATAAAAAGCAGCTAAGTACTTCAGTGGATGGAGGCTAGGTCTTGGACTCGGGATGACCTGAGTTCAAATATGGTCTCAGTTTCTTCCTAGCTATGTAAATGTAAGCAAGTCACTTAATATCTATTAGCTTAAGCTTTCTCATCTCTCTAAAATGGAGATAATAGCACTTATTTCCTAGGGTTGTTGTGAGAATAAAATGAAATAGCACTTGTAAAATACCTTGCAAACTTTAAAGTGCCACATAAATAATAACTTTGGTTATTGATAAAAATAGAGGAGAAAGGCTTTCGTATGAATAGAGGGCATTGGTTTATAATATGGTCATGGTGAGATTCTGTTGATTACTTAAAAGTTTCTTTAATTGCCTTCATGGTTTTTGTCAAAATAACACATAGCTGAAGTAGTTAGACAAATGATTTCTTCTATAACTAAAGTTTTCCCATATTTGATTCTTGACTTCAATTGCTAGAAAACATTTAGAAATGGTAACATGGAAGAGGAGTGTCAGAACAAGACTTTGGAAATGATAGTTCTTTGTGTGTGTGGGGAAGGGGCAACTGAAAAAAATAGTACCCTAACCCAACTTTCCATTGCACTTATGGACTATCAGTTCCTTTCCACTCCATGTGGTTGAAGTATCATTATGTTCATTACTCAAATAAGGAAACTGAGTTTTAGAGAAGCAAAGTGACTTGCCTACCTATGGTCACATAGGCAGGAAGTATTGGAGCCATTTGATAAGGTCTTTCTGGTTTAACCTATCATCATTCATGAATTCCATTGGCTCCAGCTGGCAGAACCCTCTTTGATTTCCCTATATTTTTATCAGCTCAGTCAATATTTAGACAGCTGGGAAGCAGGAGAACTTTTGTAGAAGGCTATGACTATGTAATTTGTACATTCTAAACAGCACTGTGAACTGGCATGTGGACAGATATAAAAATAATTGTTCTCTAACCAGACATGTGGAACCCTGTATTAGTGAAGGGGATGAGGCCAGAAAAGATGCGCTTCAGAGACAATTCATAGCCTGTGTACCTTCTTCATGCCTTCTCCATTGAACAGTGTCACCATTTTCCCCAACTCTACCATGAGAATCCTTCTCTTTGAATGAATAATGTATGAATTAATGAAGGAAGAAAAAAAAGGAAGGGAAGTTAAGGGAAAAAGGGAAGGAAAAACATTTATTACTGCTTCCTATGTACGAAAGAGTAAGTTAAGGTCTGGGGACACAAAAACAAAAGAAGAGCTAGTCCTCTCATGGAAGACATTATTATCTCTTCTGGGAGATAATATATAAGTAGTATCCAGAAAGTGATATGTTGGTTTGGAAATTTATAGAGTGTGAATGAAATAATAAATCCATCCACTTTTCTCATTATAAGCCGCAGCATTGATTTTGGTTGATTCCAAAGCTGGAAAAGGTTTGAGGATAAAGAAAATTAGTAGAAGGATGGCTACCAAAAGGATGACAAGAGTATATGAAAAGGACTCACCTAGACTGAGAACATTAGTAGCTAGTAATCCATATGCCTTCTTTTCAACTATATATATATATATATATATATATATATATATATATATATGAATAAAGATCTGAGCAGATCACTCTTCTTTTATACAAACTCCAAGACTCCTTATTCCCTCCAGAATACAATTTAAAATTCTCTGATTTGTCTTCTTAAGCTTGATTTCTTCAAGCATTATAATTCAACTAATATAGTTTATTTGATGTAATGCACATAAAACACTCTCTCTATATATCAATTCTTTGCCTCTGAACTGTCTCATGCCTCAGAACTGATCTAAAGGCAGAGAAGCAGTTTACCAAAAGCAGGAAAGGTGCATTGCCCTAGGGTAGATAGGAGGGAAGGAAGGTTCAAGTATATCAGCATCAGCAACAGGCCTCACAATTGGGGTCTGCTGCAAGGCTCTAAGCCCAGAGCAATCTACCACCAAGCCTTGCCTGCATGCAAACTAACAGTCCTTTTAGGTAAGTGAGCAGTCTAGGTGTCCCTAAAAGGCCCCACCTCAGCAGCCTCAAGCCAGGGACCAATAGCCCTAGCCCCATCTACCAGCAAGGACTTGAACCCATTGCTAATCTCACTCAAGTCACACCTAAAGTCTGGAAAAAAGACCACACCCATGGGATCTCCCAGAAGAAAGACTCTGTTTCCATAGCAACCCAGCAACAGGGCCCCCCCCTCTCCTAGTACAGATCGGCACAAGATCCTTCCTCCAAGACCAGCTACCAGAAACTGTTATCATATCAATTCTACAATGAGACCCCACCAAAATAGTAGACAAACAGCAAAACCTAGGTAGGCAAAAGGAAAGTAGCCTCCCTCCCTCCACCCCCCAACCCCAGTATAAAGCAGAAGGGGCGTCTACCCTCCAGAGAAAACAAACAGTTAAGTTCTGAAACAGTGATAGTCAACAGTAAGACTCAGATTTCCAAGATAAAAAACTTGGGACAGTGTAGGACCATTGCTCAATTCCCATAGAAAACACCAAATTACCAAAAGAAAAGTTGAAAAATGGGCAAAAAGCAAAAAAAAAAAATGGTTTACTTGTAGAATGTTATTAGGGTGGGGGCAGCTAGGTGGCACAGTGGATAGAACACTCAAATCTGGCCTCAGACACTACTTAGCTGTGTGACCTTGGGCAAGTCACTTAACCTCATTGCCTTGCAAAAACAAACAACAACAGCAAAGTTATTAGAATGGGAGGGACAATCAAGGTATAAACTTAGAAGAAGACACTAACTAAAAAATAGCCTTGGTCCAAACCCAAAAAGTATTCCTTAAAAAGAGTAAAGTCAAAAGCATAATAAAAGATATTCAAAAATTTACCAAGGAAAATAACATCCTAAAAAATAGAATTAGCAAAATTAAAAAGAATTTACAAAGATTTACTAAAGAAAATGATTCCCTTAAAATTATAATTGAGCAGGAAGAAACTAATGACCTCAGGAGATTTCGAGATATATTGAAACAAAATCAAAGAAACTAAAAAAAGAGAAGAAAATGTGGAATTTCTCACTGAAAAACAACTGAACTAGAAAATAGATTTAGGAGAGATAATATAAGAGTAATTGAACTACCTGAAAGTCATAACCAAAAAAATAAAAAGTCTATAAAACGTATTTCAAAAAATTATAAAACTCCTCCCCAAAAATTTTAGAACCAGAGAGCAAAAAAAGAAATTGAAACAATCTTCTTATCACCTCCTGAAAGAGATTCCCAAATGATAACTCCCAGGAATATCATAGTCAAATTCCAGAATTCCTAGATTAAGAAGAATGTACTGAAAGCAGTCAAAAAAAGGTAACAATTCATATATCATGGAGTTACAGTCAAAATAAATCAGGATATGGAAGTTTCCTCATTAAAGAACTGGAAGGCTTAAAATATGATACACCAGAAGGCAAAAAAGACTTAAGATTAGAGCCAAAAAGCACCATCACAGTGAAATTGAATATAATCTTTCAGGGGTAAAATAGACTTTTAATTAAAGGATTTTCAAGCATTTCTAATTAAAAGATCAGAGTTGAATAAAAAATCAAATACAATAGAATAGAATATGACATGATATAATACAATATGGTACAATACAAAAAGGAAACATAAGAAATTAATAAATAAAAATAAAATATTTATATTTCTCTTTAGCAAGTAAATATTTGTAACAATTTTATTACATTAATAGCAATTACAAGGAATATATGTAGGTAGAGTCTATTTATATGAGGTGGCAGTGTTGGAATGAGATTAAAAAGTATATTATATATATATATATATATAATATATATATATATACAGAGGTGGGAAAGAAAATTATGCTGGAATAAGAAGGAGGGATTAAATGTGAGTAAATTAACTTGACATTAAAGAAATAAGAAAGAGCTATAATAATTGAAGGGAAATGGGGGATGGGGAGGGTATTGGCAAAGAAATTTTGTTTTCATTAAAATTGGTTGTAAAAGGAAATAAAATACCCAGTTCAATATAGAAATCCATCTTATTCTATAAGAAAACAAGAAGGTACAGGGAAAATAGAAGGAGTAAATAGGACTGATAAAAATAGGGTGTATTGGGGAAGACAGCAAAATAATACATTTCTAAGAAGAAAAAGGGTGGGAGATAAGAAAGAGAAAGAATAAACAAGCAAAAGATACCATGGGAGAAAATAAATAGTCCTTAAAACTATAAATGTAAAAAGAGTGAACTCACCAATAAAGCAGAAGTAGATAGCAGAGTAGTTTTGAAACCGGTATTCTACAATATGTGATTTATGAGAGCATCATTTGAAATAGAGAGATATATACAGAGTAAAAGTGAGGGTTTGGAGCAGAATTTATTATGCTTCAGATGAAGCAAAGAAAACAGGGGTAAGAAATCATGATCTTAGAAAAAGCAAAAGTAGATCTATTTAAAAGAGATAAAGAAGGAAATAATTTCTTACTGAAAGGTAACATAAAAATGAAGTCATAACAATACCAAACATAGATGTACTAAATGGTATAGAATCTAAATTTTTGAAGAAGTTGAAAAACTTATAGAAGGAAATAGGTAATAAAATCATACTAAATAGGGAACTCAACTTAGATCTAAGCAAAAAATAAAAAAAAATTAGGAAAATGAATAAAATTCTCTAAAAGCTAGATATGACACTTTTCTGGAGAAAAATGAATGGGAAAATAAAGTAATATTTTTTTTTGTGAGTAGTACAAAGAACCTACGTAAAAACTATCTATGAATTAGGACATAAAAAGCTCACAACAAAATGTAGAAAAGCAGAAATAATAAGCACATTGTTTTCAGATCATAATATCACATAAATTTCATTCAAAAGTGGACAATGAAAGGGAGATTAAAATTGATTTGAAATTAATAAACTAATCCTAAAAAGTGGGAAAAAACAAATCATAGAAAAAATGATAATATGAGGCAATAGACAAAAATTTATGGGAAATAACAAAAGCTGTACTTCAGGGAGCACTTCATTTATATCAATAAAACATAGAAAAATCAGATCAGTGAATTGGGAATACAACTAAAATTATTTAAAAGGACAAATTAAAAATTCGCAATTAAACACCAAATTGGAAATCCTGAAAATCAAAAGAAAGATGAATAAAGTTGGGGCGACTAGGTGATGCAGTGGATAGAGCACCAGCCCTGGAGTCAGGAGCACCTGAGTTCAGATCTGGCCTCATACACTTAATTACCTAGCTGTGTGGCCTTGGGCAAGCCACTTAATCCCATTGCCTTGCAAAAACCTAAAAAAAAAAAGATTAATAAAATTAAAGAATATCATTGAACTAATAAACAAAACTAGAAGATGACTTTATAAAAAACAAAATAGATAAATCATTAATTTGATTGAAAAAGGAAAGAAAAAACAAATTTAGTAACATCACAAATTAAAAAGGAGAGTTTATCACCAATGAAGAGAAAATTAAGACAATAAATTGGAGTTATTCTACCCAATTACATGACAATAAATTTGACAATCTTAATTGAACAGATGAATATCTATAAATTGCAAACTAAGATTAGAAGAAGACAAAAAATACATCAATAATCCAATCTTAGAAAAATAAATGGATTAAGTCACAATGAACTTCCTAAGAATAATTCCACAGAACCAGATATATTCACAAGTGAATTCTACCAAGCATTTAACAATCAATCCCAATACTCAATAAACTCTTTGGGAAAATGGACAAATAAAGAGTTCTAGAAAAGTCATTTTACAATACAGCTATGGTGTGGATATCAAAACCAAGAAGAGTTAATAAAGAGAAAAAATGATAAGCCAATTTCTCTAATGAATATTGATTCCAAAATTTTTAATAATATATTATCAAGGAGATTACAGCAATAAATCATAAGGATCATACACTGTGATCAGATGTATTTATACAAGGAATGCAGCTATTTCATTATTAGGTAAACTAGTGACATAATAAACCTTATCAGGAACAAAACCAATAGAAATCATAAAATTATCTCAATAGTTGCAGGAAAAAAAAAACTTGACAAAATACAATGCCAAGTATTATACAAAATCACTAGAGAGCATAAGAAAAAATGAAGCTTACCTTAAAATTATAAGTGAGATTTATCTCAAACCATGAGCTGGGACAGCTAGGTGGTACAGTGGATAGAGCACTGGCCCTAGAATCAGGAGGACCTGAGTTCAAATTCCACCTCAGACAGTTAATAATTACTTAGCTGGGTGACCTTGGGCAAATCACTTAACCCCATTGTCTTGCAAAATCAAAGAAAAACAAAACCATGAGCAAGCATTATCTGTAATGGGGAATAATCTAAAAACTTTCCAAATACCCAATAAGCTATCACAAATATTTTTCAGAACTAAAAACAATATCAAATTCATTTTGAAAAACAAAGCATGGGGCGGCTAGGTGGCACAGTGGATAGAGCACTGGCTTTGGAGCCAGGAGTACCTGAGTTCAAATCCCACCTCAGACACTTAATAATTACCTAGCCATGTGGCCTTGGGCAAGCCACTTAACCCCATTGCCTTGCAAAAACTAAAACAAAGCACAAGGATATCACAGGAATAAATAAAAAAGAAAAAGAAAAAGAACTAGCTATACCAAATCTCAAACTATATTATAAAATAATAATCTTCAATACTATTTGGTACTTGCTAAGAAATAAAGTGGCAGATTAGGTACATATTAAATTATTGCAAATGACCAAAGTAATCCAATATATGATAATCCCAAATATTCAAACTTTTGTAAAATAAATCATTATTTGATCAAAACTGCTAGGGAAATTTGGGACATAGTATTGCAGAAGATAATTATAGAACAACATCTGATAAAGAAAATCAAGATAAGTTAAAATGGACACATGATTTACACATAAAAGTTGAAACCATAAGCAAAATAAGAGAACATAGATAGCAACAGAAATTAGGATTAAAAAAGCTATCAAGACCATTATAAACTACAAAAAGATCATTTTGAAAATAAAAAAAACTTAAAATGCTTTGCACAAGTAAACCCAATTCAACCAAGAGTTGAAGGAAAACAGAAAACTGGGGAATTTTATATTTTTTATTTATGTTTTTTGCAGCATAATATGTCTATTGAAGGCCAATGAAGCAAGTCAATACAGCACGCCAAATGAGAGGTCTTCACACTCAATTTAGAAGACAAATTGCTAACATAAAAACCCTTGATATGGTATGGTATGGTATGGTATGGTATGGTGTATGGTATGGTATGGTATGGTATGGTATGGTATGGTATGGTATGGTATGGTATGGTATGGTATGGTATGGTATGGTATGGTATGGTATGGTATGGTACAACATGACTACAATGTGCTGATAACACCAGCACAGTGGTAAAGCCACTAACATGAGAGAGGAGGCCCAAATTCACAGAAGGTTGATGTGAAGACCTTCCACCTCAAAGGCCAGAAAGTTTAGATAATTACCCCCTCCTTGCCCCGGTGACACAGGAGTAGAGTATTAAAAAATATATATGAGTAAGAAGCAGAGGAAAGCCCTAATAGTAGAAATGTATAGCAATAAGAAAGATCAAAATGCCATCTTAGAAGACAACATTCAAGAAAGACCTATATGTGAATCCCCAGAAGGGGAACATGAATTGGTCTCCAACCCAAAAAGTCCTCTTGAAAGAGATCCAAAGGGATTTTAGAGGATAGAATCAAGGTAGTGGAGAGAAGCAAGAAATTTTCTTAAGCTCTCCCATATTTCCCTCAGAAACAACTCTAAATGGGTTCTGGAATGACAGAACCCATAAAAGAACAGAATAAATCATTTTCCAGCAAGAAGTGTCTCAAGTGGAGGGTAAGTGTGACCAAAATCTGGCAACTGAAACCAGCATGCATGTCCAGCCCAGAAGGTCCCAGCAGGAGGTGCTCACCCACAGTAGAAATCTGCAGCAGAGATTCCTGGAGTCTTAGCTCAGCAGGCCAATGGCACTGCATGCCAACTTGGAAAGCTCCAAAACAGTTACCATGGACACCATATTCAGCCAGTGTATCTAGACTGAATAGCCCAGGGTAGTCAGCAAGCCACTAACAATCCTAACCCAGAAGGGCAAACCTCTAGCGTTCTCCGTATGGAATGTCAGCAGGTGAGCCCCTCCCTCAACTCATTTAGTTTAGACAATGCCCTGGAACAAAACTCAGAATAAGAAAGAAATATAAGAGGAAAAAATAGGACTAAAGAAAGTTCACTTGGAAATTCAGATGGATAAAGCATCAACTCAGAAGAGGATAACAAAAAATGTCTACATATTAAGCTTCAGAAGAGAATATGATTTCATCTCCAACCCAAAAAGACTTTTTGGATGAGCTCAAAAAAACATTTAAAAATCAATCCTATACAAACTATTTGAAAAAAAAATACATGAAAGAATTCTGCCAATTTACTTCTATGACACCAACACGGTGCTAATATATAAACTAGGAAGAGTCAAAACAGAGAAGGAAAATTAGAGACCAATTTCTCTAAAGACTATTCATTCAAAAATCTTATATGAAAAATTGGCAAAATGATTACAGTAGATTCTCATTAGGATAACATGCTATATCAGATGGAATTTATACCAGGACTAGTTTAATATTAGGAAAATTATCAGCATACTTGACCATATCAATAACAAATCTAATAGAAATTCTATGATTATTTCAATAAATGATGAAAAAAATTTGACAAAATAAAGCACCCATTCCTATTAAATACAATAGAGCATAGGAATAAATAAAGTCCTCCCTAAATTGATAAGAAGTATCTGTAGAATGATCAGCAAGTATTATATGGAATGGGGATAAGTTAGAAGCATTCCCAATCAGATGAAGGCTAAAAAAACAGATGCCTGCATTCACCACTGTTATTCAATACTTCAGTCAATCTAAAGGCACTTCATGATCCACATAGGCTTGACTGAAAATTGACAACTAAATAAAAGAGGAAAGTTTTCCTTTCTTATATTTGTGATCCTTATGGCAAATTCCTATAATCATGTCAGATGATCAGTGCAAATATATATGTATATTTAAATTAATGCCATTTTTACAACTATCTAATTTTAATACTAGTATATAGCTTTGACATCTACTGTCAGCTACATGTTCCTGTGAGAATTTAGATCCTTTAGTTTTTCAAAAGGGGATATTTAAGCAAATATGATAAAATTTGGGGGATATCAGGAAATGATTTGTTATCATAACTATTTAAGTTCTGGGTAAAGGAAAGGAATGGCAGTCAACTAAGTAAATCCAAAGAAATATACCTGTTGTCATTTCAAAGTTTTTTCCCCCTATTTCTTGTTGATTTTTAAAAGGAATCCATTGTCAACTAAGATTTTTTTCTGATTCTTTTTAAACATGGGCAAAAAAAAATTTAATTGTTTGATTTACAAATCTCCTACTATATATACACTGTTCTAAAATGACTGACAAATATATATTTACAAACTCAAGTTGATTTGGAAAATGTTAATGAATTCATCTTTGAATTAGAATTATAAGCATGATGGAAGTATTTTAGTGGAATAAACAACTTCCTCCAGATGGGGGAAATAAAAGTAAATGATCATGGCAAATATAAAACTGCATTTTTAAAAACTGGTTTGTATAATTTTTTTCTCAAACTACTATCAGCAGCAAAAGTCTCTGTGTAACAACTGGCAAAACAAATTTTAATTTCCATGATATAAGAAGTTTCAAAATTATGTTTTGACCTGGTTTTGACCAGATAAAATTTGTGTTGATATATTTCTTTTGCCAGAAAGGAATATATCTATCAGCAACCAGAATTTTATGTGAAAGAGTCTGGAATCTGGAGCTACTGAGAGACAACCAATGTCCCTGGGAGAAAAAAAAAGTATGCATCAGAATTTTATTTATTGTTGACTTTCTGCCTTTTGTATTTCTTATTTATATTGGTTGTTTAGTCAAAAGTAATTCCCCCCTTTTGGCCTCTGAAATGTGCTCCTTTGACTCTGTAAAGGCATCATCCATCTTTGTGTACATGTCCTAGCAACTCTAGGTTTCCAAAATATGCAGTTTGTCCCTCCAAGATGCCCCTTGTTTCTCCTTCTCCTTAGTTAATTTGTAGATAATGTAATAAAATCATCTTTGATAAAAATGGACCAAGGTCAAAGTGTAAGGTTTTCAAAATTATATTCCTGGGGGCAACTAGGTAGTTCAGTGGATAGAGCACTGGCCCTGGAGTCAGGAGGACCTGAGTTTCAAATATGTATGACCATTTAATAATTACCTAGCTGAGTAACCTTGGGAAAGTCACTTAACCCCATTGCCTTACAAAAGAATTTTAAAAAATCTATATTCCTGGTCAAAGGTTGATTCCTTAGCTTTTATGAGGAATGGACTATAATCTCTAATGATTTAGAAAGGAATACTTCTCCTGCCCTCTTTATACTTTATTCCAGGAAGGAATGTGTCAAACTTGAAACTTAGATTTGTCCTGCCATGCTTATACTTTATATCCTGCCCCATTATACTTTAATCCAGGAAAGAATTTGTCCTCCCTTAGAAAAGAATAACATTGTATAAAGATGATATTCTTTGATGAGATTTTGTGCAATTTAATAGAATGGCCTCCAGAGATTGTGTTTCTCCTCTGGATGAGCTACATATATAGGTTTCATTTTAAATCCTAAAGAATAAAACTTCATGTCTAATCTATAATTTCTGACATTTCATTTTAACCCTACATTTTTTAAGGTTCATAGATAGTTGTGAACAGTCAGAACTTAATGTAAAAGGGCATTTGTTATTTGATATTAAAGCATGGAACTGCTGGGAAATGCATCAATCAGGAAGTTCAAACTCCAGTCTGAGACTTGGTTTACATTAGTTTTCTAATCTGTAAAGAGAAAAATAAAAACCAACCTTTTAGGATAATTGTTAGAATCACAGGATTGTAAAGTGCTTAACTCAATGTCTGGTACTTGATAAACATTCTAAATATGTTAAATTTTGTTATCATTCTTTAATGAAACTCAGTTGTTTCATATCTTTATATAACTTAATATGGGGTTTGAAAAGGGTGTAGTATAATTTGTCAAAGTTGATGAGATGAGTGATTTTTCATATAAGTCAATTTGGAAGTGCATTCAACTGACTTAGGTTACCTAACTGGGAGAAACATAAATAAGCTATGGATTCATAGTATTGTATATGCTTCTCATTATTTCAAATTGTGAAATTTGGTAAACTATTGCATAATAACAGTTATTAGAAAATCAACTTCTTTTATTATCTGGATGTTAATAAATTATAAAGAAGGTAGAAAAGTGTTGGAAGTATTGTGTTATTTTATCAGCCCTGGTGACCTGTTTTGTGATTTTTTTAAGTCCTAAAACTTCATTAAGTAAAATAAATTGTTTCACCTAAAATTATTGGGCTTTTACTCATGAAATTATGAGATTGTTATTTAAGGTATTAAGAATTTTTTGTCATAATGTTACAGCATATCAGTTTTTACATAGGTATACTTTAAAAGGGAAAATGTATCATTGGGCTCTATATGAGAAAAGGTACAAAGAAAGTTCTTATTTATAACCTTTACAAGGTTTCTTGGTACCACTTGGTCACCAACTCTTATTGACTCTGTGCAAGAGATTGCTGCATTTGTGAAATGAGAATCAAACAATCCTTGCACAAAAGGGGCTGAAATTTTAAAACTTGAATATGATGTATAGTAAGTTTCATCTAAGTTCATTTGCCAATAACTTATAAAGTCTATGATAATATTTCTGGAATAGGATATATATAGATCTCCCTACAGTTAAAAAGTAGAATCCTGACTTAGTTCTCCCATTACATTAAGCAGTAGTGATTATTGGTAAAATTATAAACTTGGCTATAGTATTGACTTTTCCAGAAATTTAAATATGAATTTACCTGAAATTAAAGAAAATTTTGTACTGGTATAGCTGTGTTGTCTTATTCTGTACCCTTAGGGTTGGGAATGGAGACCAATTTTGGCGCAATTACAACCATATACTTGCTTCTTCCTCTCATACCAAATTTCTATTGTAAGGGCAGACAAACTTTGGAAGATTTTTTTTAGGTTTTTGCAAGGCAATGGGTTTAAGTGGCTTGCCCAAGGCCACACAGCTAGGTAATTATTAAGAGTCTGAGGCTGGATTTGAACTTGTGTTCTCCTGACTCCAGGACTGTTGCTCTATCCACTGTACCACCTAGCCACCCCTGGAAGATTATTTTTGTAATAATGAATGTATTAGTTTAATACTAAGGCATCTGAAACTACAAGTGAGGAAAATGTTGCTGTTTTTTAATTTAATTTTTCCAATTACATGTGAAGATAGTTTACAACATTCACCTCTTTGCAAGGGTATGAGTTCAATAATTTTTCCACCACCTTCCCTTCCTCTCATAGCAATGAACAATCTGGTAAAAGTTGAACATGTACAATGATGTTTTATATATTCCTATATTAGTCACATTGTTAAAAAGGAATTAGAACTAAGGGGGAAAAACCATGATAAAAAAGAAAAACCATAAAAGAAGTTTTAAAAAATGAAAATAGTATGCTTTATTCTACATTCAGACTTCATAGTTTTTTTTTCCTTTGGATGTGGATGGCATTTTCCATATCAGGTTTCTCAGGATTGAAAAGGGTTGCTTTTTTCCAATTTGGTCTAAAGTAGTTGTAAGCATGTTATTTTCTTCAGTATTTTTTGTAATTTATTCACCAAGTTGCTGACTTGGTTTTCATAATTTTTATATCACTCTCATTTCTCTTCCCAATTTTTCTTCTTCCTTCCTTACTTGATTTTCAAAATCTCTGAGCTCTTCATAGCCTAAGACCAATTCATATTTTTCTTGGAGGCTTTTTTTTTGAAGTTTTGACTTTGTTATCTCCTTTTTTTAGGTTTTTTTTCAAGGCAATGGGTTTAAGTGACTTGCCCAAGGCCACACAGCTAGGTAATTATTAAGTGTCTGAGTCTGTCTTTGAACTCAGATCCTCCTGACTCCAGAACCAGTGCTCTATCCACTGCACCACCTAGCTGCCCCTATTTTGAGATCTTCTAGGTATATACTTTGATCCTCCATGGGATCAAAGTAATTGTCTATGGTCAGTTTTTTTCCTTGTTTGCTCAGTTTCCCATCCTATGACTTGATTTTAACTCTTTGTTAAGGTGGGGCTCTGCTTCCAGGGTGAAGGATACACTTTCCCAAGTTTTGAGGATTTTTTTGACAACAACCCCAACCAACCCAGAGACCTCAGTTCCTTCAAGGTCTTATGAGAGTTTCTGACTGCTCTCCTGGGCTGTGCTTTTGTCTGTGGAGGATCACAAACCTTCCCCTCTGCTCTGGAACTGTGAGGGGTCCCTTTTCCACTATGACAATATGGGACCCTAACCTGAGACCTAGATCTGACCATGGACAAAGTAACAGAGTCATGTTACAAGGACAGCAGAGGGGTAGAGACCTCTGCAGTCGCTCCCCAACTCTCTTGTTGTCTGTGTGCTGAGCAGTCTGGAAGCAGCTGCTGGGTGACTCTGTAGCAGTCCTGCTTCTGGTTCCCTCGGCAGGGCAGCACTGAGGCTTGAACTGGCCTCGTCTCCATCCATGTTCACTCTGGTGTGGCAAAGTTTTCCTGCTGACTTTCCAAGTTGTCCTTGGCAATTCCTGGGAGGAGATGCCAGAAAACCACCCAGTGCCAGGGACTCAAGTGACCCCAGGGAAACATGGATAAGTAAAGGGACCCTTCTTTCCATCAAGACTTTCATTTCTAACTTGTTTCTCCAAAGGCAGCTGGAAAATTCTTCCTTGACTAAGATCAAACAAACTCTCTTTTAATGTGAACTAGATCTCTCTTCAAATTAAAGAGCTTATTCACAATTGTATGTTCTAATCTGTACATTACCTTCAATTTTGTTTGCTATTTGCTTGGATAAGTGAGGTTCTTTCCAATTCATTAACTTCAATCTTCACAATA
The DNA here is from genome assembly GCF_037893015.1 of Macrotis lagotis. Classification (NCBI taxonomy): domain Eukaryota; kingdom Metazoa; phylum Chordata; class Mammalia; order Peramelemorphia; family Peramelidae; genus Macrotis; species Macrotis lagotis. The sequence goes on along the minus strand of NC_133658.1, from coordinate 189,536,421 downwards.
GGCCCTTATTCTTACTACAAACACTATGCTCTATTCATTGTATTGCCTAGCTGTCTCATCTTCAAAACAACCAAATGAAGTTTTACTTCCAAACTCAGACTTAGAACCCTAGACCTTTTTTTGTCTTTTGTATTATTTTAATCCATATATGCATGTATATGTATATGTATATGTATATGTATATGTATATGTATATGTATATGATGTATATGTATATGTATATGTATATGTATATGTATATGTATATGTATATGTATATGTATATATATATATTTAGGTTTTTGCAAGGCAAATGGGGTTAAGTGACTTGCCCAAGACCACACATCTAGGTAATTATTAGGTGTCTGAGGCCGGATTCGAACTCAGGTACTCCTGAATCCAGAGATGGTACTCTATCCACTGCACCACCTAGCCACCCCTATACACATGTATATTTTTAATTTACAAATTATCCTTACACCCTCCCTTCCCACTCTCCTCCCCTCATTGGCAAACAGTCAAGTTAGCATTGTAGATTCATATTTCTGATAAACATGCTTACAGATTAGTTATATTTGCTATGAGGCATTAGGATTAAGGGAACAAAATACATAAGAGATAATTTTTTATGAAGTGTTCTTCAGATTCTGAAGGGTTGGGTTTTTTGTTTTGTTTTTCTTCCTCTGGGTTAGGATAACAGTGTCCATAGTCAATCTAAAATGGTTCTTGTCCTAGCTCTTTGAACTGCTGAGAGGAGCTGCTTCCATCAAAGTTGATCATCTCACAATGTTATTAATGTGTACATTATTCTCTTGGTTCTGCTCCCTTTGCTCTGCATCAGATCCTGTAAGTTATTCCATGCATCTCTAGAGTCTGACCATTTATGGTTTCTTATAGAACAATAATATTCCATAGTATTTATGTACCATAACTTATTTACCCATTTCCCAATTGAGGGGTATCCCTTCAATTCCCAATTCTTTGCCATTACAAAAAGAGTCGCTATGACTATTTTGGAAATGTGGGACTTTTCCCATTTTTTGTGATTTCTTCTGGATAGAGACCTAGAATTGGAATTGTTGGATCAAAGGAAATGAACTTTTTTATAGCTTTTTGGGCAGAGGTCCTTATTACTCTCCAGAATGGTTGGATCAGTTCATAACTCCACTAACAATGCATGAATATCCCAATCCTCCCAAATCCTCTCCATCACTGATCATTCTGGTAGGTGTGAGTTGATAGCTCATTGTTGTTTTAATTTGCATTTTTCTAATCATTAATGATTTGGAGCATTTTTTCATACAATTATATATATTTAATTTGTATATAAATATTTGATATATATTTAATTTCTTCATTTGAAAATGTTCTATTCATATCCTTTGACCATTTATCAGTTGGGGTATAAGTTGTAACCTTATAAATTTGATCCAGTTCTCTATATATTTTAGAAATAAGACCTTTATCAGAACTATTAGCTGTGAAGATTGTTTCCCAACTTTCTGCTTTCTTTCTAATTTTGGAAACATTGATGTTAATAGTGCAAAAACCTTTTAATTTAATATATTCAAAATCATTCATTTTGCTTTTTAAAATGTACTTGTTTAGTAATTCTTATTTAGTCATAATTTTATCCTCTTTCCATAGATCTGACACACAATTTCTTGGTCTATTAATTTATCTATTGTGATACCCTTTATGTCTAAATCCTGGAACCATTTTGTCCTTATTTTGATATAGGGTGTGAGAAGTGGGTCTATGCCTAGTTTTTGCCATACTATTTTCCAATTTTCCCAACAATTTTTGTCAAATAGTGAGTTCTTATTCTAGAAGTTGATGTCTTTGGGTTTGTCAAACAGTAGATTACTGTAGTCATTTACTGTGGTTTCTTCTGAACCTATCCTAATCCACTGATCCATTACTCTATTTCTTAACTAGTACCTGGCAGTTTTGATGACTGCCCCTTTATAGTATAGTTTTAGATCTGGTAGAGCTAGGCCACATTCCTTTACATTTTTTTTTCAAAAGTTCCCTTGACGGGTTGTTGCTCTAGATGAATTTGTTACTATTTTTTCTAGCTCAGTAAAGTAATTGTTTGGTAGTTTGATTGGTATAGCACTGAGTAAGTAATTTAATTGGGGTAGAATTGTCATTTTGACCTAACCATGAGCAATTGACATTTTTCCAATTATTTAAATATGGCTTTAATTGGGTAAGAAGTGCTTTAAAATTATGTTCATACAGCTTCTTGGTTTGTCTTAGATGGTAGATAGATAAATATTTAGTGTTGTCTATATTTTAAATGGAAATTCTCTATCTCTTGCTCTTGGACTTTGTTGTTCATATATAGAAATGTTAATGATTTATGTGGGTTTATTTTATATCCTGTTACCTTGCTGAATTTGTTAATTGTTTCAAGAAGCTTTTTAGATGATTTTCTTGGGTTCTCTAAATATATCATCATATCATTTGCAAAGGATGAAAGCTTTGCTTCCTCATTGCCATTTCTGATTCCTTCAATTTGTTTTTCTTCTCTTATTTTTATAGCTAGCATTTCTAATACTATATTGAATAGTAATGTTGATAATAGGAATCTTGTTTCACCCTTTATTTTATTGGAAATGCTTCAAGTTTATTCCCATTACATATAATATTTGTTGATGGTTTTAGATGGATGCTAATTATTATTTTAAGGAAAATTACATTTATTACTAAACTTTCTAGTGGTTTTTAATAAGAATGATATTGTATTTTATCAAAGACTTTTTCAGCAGCTATTGAGATAATCATATGATTTCTATTGGTTTTGCTATTGAATAGCCCATCTTAATCAGAGATATCTGAAGGAGATAGATGGATAAATAAATGAATATAGGTATGGATATAGTTATAGATATAAACTTAAACATAGACATAGCAGACATATATATGAGAGAAAAATTTAATCCTAGTCTGTTACTCTTAGAGGTGATATTTAACATATACTTACTGAAGGAGTGAAAGTGTAGACAAAAGATAAATATAGATTTAAACCAGTCTATGTAAAATGGTTCCTAAGTCAAACTAAATCATCCTTATGGACATTGCAGTCTGTCTACTCATTCTTTTTCTTCCTTCCTTCACCGAAGGAACAATTTGACTAGGAGAAACAACTTTCCTTTGTATGAAAGGAAGTATAACGCAACATGAAGGCAGTTTAATTTAGAGCTCAAATTATACTTTTACCTCTTAAAATCTTTGTGATCTTGGACAAATTATTTAACCATCCTAGTCCTCAGTTTCATCATTTGTTAAATGAGGCAGTTGGACCAAAGTACTTCAAAGTCCCCTTCATTTCTAAATATATAATCTTTTTTATTGATTACAATGTTAGGCTCCAGTCCCAGCTCAATTCCCTATTCCCTGTATGAATTTGGGCATGCCAATTCATTGCTTAGTTTTCATACCTGATAAATGATGGATCTGGGCGGGATAATGTCTAATATCTAATTTTGTGGAGCCCAGGGACTCTGTACTGACCTTGATCACTCCTTCATTTTATAATCCTGTGAAATCCATGACCTTCTCTGATACATTCCTAAGTCTATCAAATAGGAATAATCATATTTATCATATTATTACCCATTATTATATATCTTAGAAGTATTCTGAGAATTGAAAAAGATGCTAAATTAGAGCACAGCAAAAACAGTGTTAATATGAGATACTACTTATTTTCTTGTTGTTAGGTCAAAAACCTATTCTGCCACTCCTTTTTTCAGACTTTTTCAGTCACGTACTACTCTTTGTGAATCCATTTGGGGTTGAAATACTATAGTGGTTTACCATTTCCAGCCACTAGAGGTCATCCAATATACAACAACTCTGCTACACAGTAGAAAGTACTTGGCATTGTAGGCAAGTTGTTGTCCAAGTGCCTCAAAGATGATCTAGCACTTCAGTATTTGGGAAGGACAATATATATCTTCAGAGTTATTTAGGTACTGGAAAATGAAAAAATTTAAAAGATTTTCCTTTGAATTAATCCTTCATGAATTCAATTCACTTTAATTCAATAAATATTAACTAAGCACATGTAGACCCTTGATTGAGCTAGGTTCTGAGAATTCAAAATCACAAAGAATAGTCTTTTTACTCAACAAGCTTTTGCTCCTTTGGGACAAATGGAACATGTTCATAGAACATTAGATACAATATTAGACAAGTTAATTTGGAGTATGAGAGGTCCCCAGCATCTCAAGGATCAAGTCAGATTTCTTATAAGTGATACTTAAGCAGAACTTTTGGAGAAAGCAAGTGAATTTTAAAGAGGTAGAGGGTGAGCATTTTAAGCCCAGGACATAGTCAGGCAAAATGCCAGAGATAAGAGATGTAATTTGGGAATGGGAGAGAGAAAGCAGGACAATTTGACTAGAACACAGAAAGTGTTAACAGAGAGTGAGACAAGGAGGCTGGAACCAAAGTATGAAGACTTCAGAAGTCAAGTGGAGGATTTGTATTTTATCCTAGAATCTCTGGATGTTCTTGAGAAGAGGAGAGCTAAGTCAAATCAGTTGTTTTAGGAATATCAGTTTAAAGACTCATCTACCACTCCTATCACTTATTTGTCCACGGTGGTCCTTGCAGTAGTTCTTGCACCCATTTTTCCGCACATATCTTAATCTTAGCAGAATATGAACCTCCATGGTGAGATAAATAAATGGATTAGTAATTGAACAAATAAATGAATGAATAAATAGCAGAAGGATGGAGGAAAAAAGGAAGGAAGGAGGAAAGAAAAAGAAGGAAGGAAGGAAGGAAGGAAGGAAGGAAGGAAGGAAGGAAGGAAGGAAGGAAGGAAGGAGGGAGGGAGGGAGGGAAAGGAAGGAAGGGAGGAAGGAAAATTTCACCTCAAGGACAACACCTTTTACCATGCCCACTCTTCTGGATGGCAAACACACAGTCCATCTTTGAGTTATATTTGGGAGATCTTGTCCAAATCTTCAAGAACACAGGACTGTTTCCATGCCAAAATGCATGTGAGAATGGTGGATGTGGAAAATGCCCAAAGTTAAACAGATTTGTCTCAAGAGCTCTTTATAGTTTAGAACACTCGAACTTTCAGGATAAAGGTAGAGGGTGGGAATTGATTAGGATATGATGCTGGCTGAAATGTTGAACTGCAGTGGAAAAATGTATCAGACTTGGATCTCATTGCAACTCTGCCTCATACTGTGTGGCCTTAGACAAGTCATGGCCTGATCAATAATTAATTGTGCTACATGTTAAGGATTCATAAGAGGTAATAGCCCTAAAGGAGTTCACAATCAAGGATTAAATAAAATGCTCCTTTTGAATTTCAGTTTTCTCTTCTTTAAAATGAAGAGATTTATCAAGGTGGCTTGCAAATTCCCTGTGTTGTCTAAATCTATAAACCTTTTATTTTTTTCTTAAAAAGAGATTCTCAAACTTTTAAAGTATGAAATTCCTTTTTTTATGCCAACAGTTTAACTGATTCCTCTCACCCCCACATGTAGAATCAAGGATTGAATAAGAAAAGCATTATTAAATGGCATTATTTGCTTTTCTTGATTCAAAGTTATCATAAATTTAGTAATATTTAAACTATATTTGTAATTTGCATAATCATAGAATAAAATAATTTGAGTTTTGGAAAGGTATAGCTTTCCTGTTCTTCAACAAGATATGAGTGATATGGACTCTTTTGGATTTTCTCCTTTCTTGAAGTTCTCAGGTGGAGCCTAGATGTTCACCTGTTGCAGAGGTTTTTAAGGGAATTTTGGGGCTGGTATGGGTTGGACTATGGGGCATTCAAAGTTCTTTATAACTCTTAATTCTGCAATTCTATAAATTCAGCTTTGAAAATTCTTAGAGCCCAGTGACATCCATAGTGCCACTGAGGTACTAAGGGGCAACTGAGCATGATGATAGAAAAGACTATTTTCATCATCATCATTCTCTCTTCCTTCTTCTCCTCATTCTCTCCCCTTCTCCTCTTCCTTTACTCTTTCTCCTTCTCCTCCTTTTGCTTCCCCTTCTTCTTCTCTCTCCTTCTTCCTTTTCTTCTCTCTCCTTCCTTTTCTCCTCTCTCTCTCTCCCCTCTCCTCCTTCTTTGTCTTCTTCTTCCTCTTCTTCTTTTCCCCTTCATTTCCTTTTCCTTCTCCTTCCTCTTTATTTTTCACTTTTTTTTCATCTTCTTCATCATCATGATTTTCACTGTCATTGTTTTTGTCTTAATTGTCATTGTCACCAATCACTGTTTTAGTTCCTGTTCTGTACTAAGGAAATGATAAAAGCATAATGATTTTACAATAAATTTGAGGGGAACAGTACTTTCTGTACAGCAACAAATAATGATACAAAAGAATTTACACTAGATAATAATAGAGTTCCTGGCACATATAAAGAATTCACAAATGCCTGTTTATTTTTTCTTCCTTTGTAATCTATGTATTTTATTTTTGGCATTTAAAATATTACTCTTAGGAGTTTTTAAGGTTTTACCAGACCACCAAAGATTTCTCTGACAGAGAAAAGATTAAAAAACTTCTATATAAAAACTATTTTATTCCCATTATAAATGATTCCATTAATCAGTTGTTCTGAAAAGAACTAGGGATTTTAGTTGACTTTGAGTTCACTGTAAATCAGCAGTATGATGTGGCAGTCAAAAAGCTAATGAGATCTTGAACTCCATTAAGAAGCTTAGCTCCCAGAAATAGGGCAGTGATAGCACTTTCTATTTTATCCTCAACTGACCTCATCTGGTTGATTATTCTAAGTCCTGGGCATGACAGGGAAGGTCAATCAGAATGGTGAAGAATCTTGAATTCTCATGACATAAGGAGCAACTGAAGAAATTGGGAATTTTATCCTAGAAAATAGAAGATTAAGGAGGTGGGGGGGAGCAGGGAAAGAATTTATATATTTCTTCAAGTATTTGAAAGGTTATTAACCAGGAAAAGGATTACACTTGCTCTATTTGACCTCAGAAAGCAATGTGCATAGAGAAAGGAAGTTTCTTAGCTGGAATTCCCTTCACAAACAAACAGACCCAGTAAAAACACAAAAATAAACAAAGCTTCAAAGAGGACCATTATATAATAATTCTTGTACCTCTTAGTGTCATGGAATGTTAGTACTAAATAGTACCTTAGAGATAGAATCATATGATAGCCTTTAGTTGAACTATATGACATCTGAGGTCCCTTTCAGCTATCAGATTCTGATTAGAAATCCCATCTGCAATATACCTGATGAGTGGTTATCTGGGCTCTGCATATAGCTTTCCAATTAATATGAACCCATTATTTATAAAAGTTGCCCTTTATACTTTTGGAGAGTTTTAATTTTTATAAAATTTTTCTCCCACTGAACTTTGCAACATATACATTTTACTCTTAGCTTTTCCTTTTGGGGTCAAACAGAAGAAATCTAATATTCCCTTCTGCGAAATAACCAATAAAATACTTGGAATTAGGTATTAAGTTCCCCTTGGTCTTTTTTTCCATCTTAGCTAAATATCCTCAGTTTCTTCACCTGAGCTTCCATAAGAAATCTTTTGTAAACTCTGAGAATTCTTAACCCAGTTCTCACTATCATTGTTGCTAAGAAGACTGACTATCTCCATCTCATGATTCTAGGAATATACCTGGAGAGCAATGGAGTTCCTTTAATGCTTTTGGTTCAAGCCTTCACCCTGGCATGTTTGTTCCAGTATCAATCAGTTACAATTTGACTGACCCAGTGATTTCTATTCTTATATCATTTAACTTATAAATGTCAATTGACTCTTGTAAAGAGTCAAAACTCTTAGTATCAATGAAAAGGGTAAAAGATATGTAAAACTATCCAGGAGAATAATGTCCTCTTTGGGAAGACCTTGGACTCCAAAGAAAGTGGGTTCAAATTTGAAAGGGTTGTTGTAAAATGTTTGCCCCAACAAATTTGCTTCCAAATGAAGTATGACTAATGGATGGGTATCTAGTTCGCTTGCTCAAATACTATAGCTTCCCACTACCATTTCCATATATACTTGGGTTGAATTTCACATATTAATCTTGAGCACTAGGTAAGGATGCCAACAAATATTGATTGGACTCCCATCATTTGACTTTGGGGTCAAAGGTTGTTTCATTTCACATGGACTTAGTCCATTGGCTTCATTTTATGGATGAAGAAAATCAATCCCAGGGTCATTATATGACTTTCTCAAGAATCTAAATGAAGTGAGAGGCAGAATCTGAACCCAGGTCTTCCAGCTCCAGAGTCAATATTCTTTTCACTAGGCTATATAATTCCTTCAACCTCACAAACACCCTGTTTGCTCCATTCTGTTTGCTCTTCAGTTTATTAGGTCAGTAATTCTCAACTTTTTTGGTTTAAGGATCCATTTGAACTCTTAAAAAATTCTGCTGACCCCAATGATGTTGTTTATGTGAGTCAAATATATTCATAATTATTGAATTAAAATTAAAACTGATAAAATTTTTAAATTTTCAGTAATTCACTTTAAAACAATAAAACCCCTTACATGCCAGCATAAAATAAATTTTAATGAAAATATACTTTCAAAAACAAAAAGAAATGTTAAAACAGAAGCATTAATTGCTTTAAGGTGTGACCTAATACAAGAAACCTGCATTCTCACATCTGCTTCTGCAGTCAATCTATTACAAATATGTTGCCTTGGTTGAAGTATATTATGAAATTCCATCCTCATTCAAATATATACCTAGGAAGAGGAGTATTATTCCATGGGCAAATGACATCTTATTGTTTTTGCAAAAATAGTTTTTAATTTTGTGGACCCCTGAAAAAAATCCCAGATATTTTGCAGACTATACTTGGAGAACTGTTATATTTGAGTTCTTCCTAAAGTATGATCTCTAGAACTGGATAACCCTATTATCTTCCACTCTGGTAAAGCCCATATCCAGGACAATATTTACCTTCTTCCTGGAACAACAATAGCAATGTTGGTCTTCCAGTTCACTATAAATCCCTTTTTCATGAAAATTATTGTCTAGTCACATTTCCCTGGTCTTGTGTTTGTATATTTGAATTTTAAGCTCAATAGTAGGACTTTAAATTTATACATCTTCGATCTAATTTTATTAGATTAAACCCTTCTTACTAACCTTTTGAAATCATGTTGGATCTTAATTTGATCAGTCAAAATGTTATATAAACATCCTGTAGTTGTGGCATCCTAGGTCATTAGAGCTAAAAGGAAAATGGGGGATCACTAAATTAAACTCTCTTATTATATGTCATTTACAAAAATATCAATTAATTAATTAATAAGCAAACATCAAGCCTTTACTATGTTTCAGCTACTCTCGAAACAAAGGCAAAATAAATAAATGGTTCCTGCCCTAAAGGAATCTGAATAACATAGATATTTGTGAATATCTACAATAGAAATACAAAATAAAAGCAAGAAAATTTGGGGGGAAAGATGTTAGGCACTGGAGTGATAAAAAAAAACAAAACCCTTGTAGGTGTAGCTTGAACTGAGCCATAAGTGCACGAAGGATTCTGAGAGCAACAGTGAAAAGGGAATGGATTCTAAAATGAATTTCTAAACAAGAAAGACTGAAAAGGGAGAGAGATGAAAGGTGAAGCATCATGATTGAGGAACAGGTTAGAAGGTCCATTTGACTAGACTTCAGTGTATGTGACTGGTGAAGTCTTCAGTAAAGTTTCAAAGGTACATTAGAGTCAAAATATGAAGAGTTTTAGATGTCAAACAAAGGAGTTTAAATTTGATCTTTGAATTAAAAGGGAATTTGTTGAGTAGTTAGGTGGCAAAATGGATAGAGTATTAGGCTGTATAGTAAATGAAGTGAATGAAGACTCATTTTGTGAGTTTCAATTTGACTCAGATATTTACTAATTGTATGACTCTCAACAAGGCACTTAACCCTGTTTGCCTCAGTTTCCTCATCTGTAAAATTAGCTGAACATGACAAACCACTCCAGTATCACAAAGAAAACCTCAAATGGGGAAGCGAAGAATAGAACATGACTGTAATGACTCCAAAACAAACAATTTTTAGGTGGGGAGGGATTAGTATGACATAATTTTTTTTTTTAGGTTTTTGCAAGGCAAATGAGGTTAAGTGGCTTCCCCAAGGTCACACAGCTAGGTAATGATTAAATGTCTGAGGCCAGATTTGAACCCAGGTACTCCTGACTCCAAGGCCGGTGCTTTATCCACTATGCCACCTAGCCGCCCCTAAGTATGATATAATTTGATTGCACTTTGGGAAAACTCATTTGGAAGCTGAGTAGAGGATGGATTGGATTGGAGAGACATTTGAAGCAAGGAAACTAATTATGACTCCAGTGCAATAGTTTGAGGTGAGAGTTGATAAGAATGAGGCTAGTGGAGTATGACTGAGAATTTGTATTGATGTTTTCTGTTTTTGTACAAATATAATTTCCATTTATAGCTCTCCCAACCCTGCTATTGAATCCTACCCAGGAACAAAGAAAAAGAAAATTAAGCAAAATCAGTTGACAGTTTGATTATATCTGATAATATAGACCCCCTTCCACAACTATAGCCCTCTATCTCTCTCTATTTAGAGAATAAAACTTTGTGACTTTGCAAATGATAAAAGGAGATGAAATGATTTATTTAAGATCACATGGTTGGAAAGTTGAAAAGTTAGGATGAGAACCCAGGTCTTCTGAGTCTAAATCACATGTGGTTTTTATTGCATGATGCTGTCTCTCTTTATCCTCTTCTAGTTTAAAGGCATTTCCTATGGTTCATTTTTTAAAACACTGTCAACCTCAAAATTGTATTTTTTTTGTTTTCTAAATGATTTCCAGCAATGATCCCATTGTATGTTTATGTTATTACTATGAATTTGATTGGCAGATTTCCATAGATTACCTATGGTCAAGTTCATGCAAAAATTCATCAAGTTTCTCTAGACAGGTAGTAGTGATTAGTGATTAGAACTCAGTTCCACTGATTTAGTTAATGTTCCTGCTGGTAGGTGGCAGTATAATTGCAAGGGGCTTGGAAAAGAGACAATTCTTGTGTCAAAAACTTCATCTAAATTCAATAATCTACTTTCCTTTCCTCCTTATAGCACAACTGTAGAAGAAATTAAGGCTCTAATTATAGATTGTGTAATTGAGCAATATCACCTTTATTTGTATTTGTTGGTAGAGTATCATAATTATTCCATTTATGTAAATTTTCCAGGCAAATAAAAGTATCACTTTTAGCCCCAAAGTTAATTTAAAAAAAAACATAAACTATGTTTTCGCATTAAAATCTTTCTAAAGCATCTGGTTTATCATGGAATTTTGGATTTGGAAGGGATCTCAGCAATCACTGAGTACAATCCAAACATGAAAAAGAATCCTCTCTACAATAAGTATCCACCCTTAAAACTCTCCAGTGAGGAGGAAATCATTATCTCCAAAGGCAGTCTATTTCACTTTTGAAAAGCTTTTATTGTTAGGATGTTTTTCTTGACATTAAGCCTAAATTTACTTCTTTGTAACTTCCACCTATTGTACCTGGTTCTACCCTATGAGACCAAACAAAACAAATCTAATATCTCTCCTACAGTACAGCCCTTAAAAAGAGTGCCTGAATATAGTGGTATTTAATAAATGCTTATTGACTGACTGACTAGAAGACAACTATAACATGTATTCCGAGTTTTTTCCTCTCTAGTTTACTCTCTAGGTCCTTCAGCTGATATTCATCTAGCATAGTCTCAAAGCCCTAAACCTTCATGATTGTCCTCCTCTGTAGGAGGTTGCTAAAATTTAATACATAGAACTAAACAAAATGCTTAAGATTTGGTCTAATCATGTCTGTCCACCCCATAAAAGATACTGAACATTGAATTTTAGAATACTCAGCATTGGAACACAGTGGAGAGAGCATCCCTGGAGTCAGCAGGACTGGAGTCCCAATCTGATTTTAGTCACTTAATAATTTCCTAACTGTGTGACCTTGGGCAAATCACTTAATTCCATTGCCTTGAAAAAACAAATTAACAAAAAAACAAAGAATACTCTACATGGAGTAAATGGCAAGAATGCCAAAGCTGGAGGTTAAGGCCCAGAGAATTATTTGCCCAAAGGCTCATAGGTAGAAAAAGTTGAAGTAGAATTTAAACTCACATCTTTTCATTTGTCCTTTAAAAAATGAAGTCTCTAAGATTCAATAATTTAAATCCTATTATTTTGCCTCATGATTCAAATCTATCCAATTTAACATTTTTGAGCATCTATTGTAAACAAAGTAGTCAGTCTATAAATATTCAGTAATCAGACAATGCTAAGTGCTAGAATTACAAAGAAAACCAAAACCACTGTCCCTACCTACTGTCAAATTAATGAGACAAGATAAAAATAACCAGGTATATAAAAGCTATATATTATAGGAGATAGTCTGAGAGGGAAATATCTTAGCAAATGTGGGTGTCAGTGGGATAGATAAAGGTTTATTATAGAACATAGAATTGGAGTCTTGAAGGCAGGCAGGGGAGATAAGAGGAGGACATGCATAGTAAGAGCATTATAACCATGAGGGACAACCATTGCAAATGCATGGAGGCAGAGTGACATATGTTCAGAGAACTGCAAATAAATCACAGCCAGATAGATGTAGGAATTCAAGGAGAGGAGTAAAGTATAAGAAAAGTAGAAAAGGAGAAAGGGATCAAGTTATTAGTTTAAAATGTCAAAGAGTATAATCAGAAATAGTTCTGGCCAAGTGCGACTTTTACCTAAATGTTCATCTCTACATGAGAAAGAAATTATCATATTTCCACATGTATAAGACGCTCCTTAATTTGGGGGGTCAGAAATTTGAAAAAAAAAGTATTACATTAAGTTATTGAACTCAAATTTTATTCATCATAAAATTCATTCAACTCCTCATCACTGTCAAAGCTCCCATCCAATAGCTTTTCCTCATCTGTGTTTGATGATGAATCCTGTCTTAGGAGAGGATCTGACTGCTGTCCTACCTGTGCTCTGGACCATGAATCTGAAGCACCATTTGTGTCCTTGGAAATCAATTACTTCTTTTTTCATCAGCAATTCTTCTGGCCTCCTGCTGAACCATCTTTGTGGACCCAGGAATTCCAATAGCCCTTAGTTCTTCAATCCATCTCTTCAATTCCCTCTCTAACTCAGACCATTTGGCTGATTTGCCTCTTATGGTCTTCTGTTGGGGCATTTTCAAGAGGGTTTATTCTTCCTCTAGCCAGTCTGGGATTATTTTCTTAGTTGGAGGAGGATGGTTTCCATTCACTTTTGCAAACTAGATCACTTTGAACTTGAATTCAGCACTGGATGAAAATCTTTTCTGAGCTATTTCTGGGCAGAACATGGCAAAACATAACTTAATATACTGGTAAAAAATGTGAAATGATGAGCAAAAAGACAACAAGTGTGGAAAATGTGGGAAATGCAAGTAATAAATATACAAGCATTGTATAAGATGCTCTCAGTTTTTAGACCCCAAAATTTTTGAAAAAGGATGTTTCTTATACATGGGGGAAATGTGGTTTATTCTTCTTCCCTTTAGCTATAATGTTAGCTATCTAATTGGTTCTACTTCCTTTTCTAATTCTAGGTTGTCCTAAAAGTATGAACTCCTCTTCTGGGGACACCTTCCACTGTGGTAGATTATCCCCAATCTGCCAACCAACATTAGCAGAAGTAATGCTACTCCACACCATACTCCTCTCTCCAGAGGTTTGTGTCTCACATCTCTCCCTTGTTATCTCTAACAAATTCATATCTCTTAATCTTCTAAAATCTTTTGTGAATCTCTAAGCAGAGCTTTCCTCAGCTACCATTCTTTATGTACATATCTTTGTCTAGCTCAACCATATTCTTACCTAGTCCATATCTTGTCTGTCCTCCTCCCTTTTATGCCCTTTGGAATCCTCCTACATTTTTAAACAGTCTTTTTTTTTGTCCTAAACCTGTTCAAATCACAATCCTTCTAAATCCCAGACCCCATTCAAGTCTTGCTTTAGGGGCAGGTAGGTGGCACAGTGGATAGAGCACTGGTCTTGTAGTCAAGAGGACCTGAGATCAAACCCAGCCTCAGACACTTAATACTTAGCTGTGTGACCTTGGGCAAGTCACTTAAACCCATTGCCTTGCATAGAACAAGAAATCTTGTTTCTCCTGAAGAGATCCTTTTGTATCCCTCTACAAAGCTGTCTGCTTCACTCAGAGGGCCAAGAGGTAGAGATGACATACTCCTTGCTACTCAAAGACACTTTTAAACCTTATCTTTATCACTCTCACTCAATAATCCCCTCTTCATCTTTAAAGTTCATTCTATTCTACTCAGATATTTGGTAGTCTCCTGTACGTATTGTCTTTTTCCACCATGTGTTGCTCCTTAACATAACAGGGTCAATACTGGACTCAGTTTTGATAGCCCCCTTTTTTCCTGACTTCTCCTATCTTTTCTTCCCAGATCTCCTGTTTCTTTAACTACAATGACTTCTGGCCCCAAGCTATGTCAACTCTACTCAAGAATATTCAGAAATTATACTCCTCTTACCTATCCCTAAATTGGTGATGTAGCAGATAGAGTGCTGGACCTGGAGTCTTCAAATCTTGTCTCAGACATTTAGTACTTGTTTGTACCTCTGCTCATCACTTAATAGTGTTTGCCGCAGTTTCTTCATCCATAAAACTAACTGTAGAAGGAAAAGGCAGCCCAGTGCAGGAATTTTGCCAAAAAAAAATCCTAAATGTAATCACAAAGAGTCAAATATGACTAAAATACAAGTGAACACACATAACTAAAGGAAAAGGGGAATATTAGCAATCTGAGGATTAGGGCAAACTTTGGGGAATTTCAGGCACCTCAATTTAGCTTTGAAGGATGATAAGGGCTCTGAAGGACAGAAAGAAGAAATAATTATAGTCTTAGACAAGAATCTGTGTGAAAGAAGCATATAAATCAGATATATCAAATTTGGTGAATAACTATGAAGCTGGTAGAATTTAGGATGTGTCAAAGGGAAGGATATTTTAAGTCTATTAAGAGTGAAAGCAGGGACAAGCACAAGATCTTCCTCAAAGCATTCAAAACAGCTTTAAATAAAGAATCTAACCAAATTCTAGACAGAGTGAAATGATTTTCCAGTCCAAGACAACTTGGAAGATCCAGGGAAAAACCTGCTATACTGCAGTGAGAAGAACACAATGCAGTAAGGTGCTACACAGGAGCTAATCACCACAGCAATCTAGGAGCAGGAAGCTAGGCAACTGGGTCAGTGGCAGCAATGGTGGTTTCCAGACCTCTCATTCCAAAGCTGACAATGTGAAAGGTCATCAAGAATAAGATTGGATCACAGTCCAGTTTTGTCCTCAACAACACTGATTTGACCCCAGTAGATCAGGAGCAGGTCATGTGAACCATGGAATCAGCAGCTGCACCTTCCAGAGCTCTCAGTCTACAGATGGTAAGGCAACCAGGAGATTACAGGGGGTGGTCTTTTGCCATCACTGAGGCAGAATTCTGTTGCTTTGCCCAAACTCAATTCTGAGGAACAGTCTCAGGCCCCAGTTCTAGGAAGAAGAACAGAAGTATGACAGAGTTTATTGATGCAGGGGAGCAAGTATTCTCCTCACAGTTCTAGGGCAGAAAGGAGTGTTTGGGGTACCAAACCAGAGTACAGGCAAGGAGAGTAGCTATAATGGCTCATAAGATTTGAAAGAATTGAAAACTTGTGGGTCTTAGGAAGTATCAATGAAAACAGCTGCAAAAAAGCCCCAAAGCTTGGAACAGTATACCCTCCACTGGAAGCAGAGTTCTGCCTTAACAAAGAGTTAAAATCAAGTCATAGGGTAGGGAAATGAGCAAACAAGAAAAAAATCTGACTAGAGCCATTTACTATGATCATATGGAAGATCAAAACACACATTCAGAAAAAAATAACAAAGCCAAAGCTTCTCCATATCCAAAGCCTCCAAGAAAAATATAAATTGGACTCAGAAGAAATCAAGAAACAATAAAACAAAAACCAAAAGGTATATGGAAAATTATGTGAAATATTGGAAAAACAGGTGACCTGCAAAACAGATCCAGAAAACATAATTTAAAAAAATTTTAGACCATCTGAAAGCCATGGTAAAACAAAGAACCTAAATATCATTTTTCAAGAAATTATCAAGGAAAACCCCCTGATATTTTAGAAGTAGAGGGCAAAATAGAAGTTGAAAGCATGCACCAATCACCTCCTGAAGGGAGATGTTGAAAGAGATCCTAAAATGAAAACTGTCAGGAATTTTATAGTCAAATTTCAGAGCTCTCAAGATAAGGAGAGAATATTGTAAGCAAACCGAAAGAAACAATTAAAATTGAAAAGCAACAGTCAGAATAACACAAAATTTAGCAGCTTCTATATTAAGGTATCATAGGACTTGGAATGTGATATTCTGGAGGATAAAAAAAGCTAGTATTTCAAGTGAGAATCAATTTCCCAGCAAAACTGAACCTACCCTTTCAGATGAAACAATTGAAATTCAATGAAATAAGGAATTTTCAGATTTTCCTGATGAAATAACCAGAACTGAACAGAAACTGTGATCTTCAAATACAAGACTCAAGTGAAGCATAAAAAGGTAAATAGGAAAGGTAGATCATAAGGTACTTAGTGATGTTGAACTGCTTATATTCCTGCATGAGAAGATGATATTGATAACTCATTGAACTTTCTCATTTATTAGGGCAGTTAGAAGGAACATATATAGACAAGGCATAGGTGGGAGATGAATTTGAAGGAATAATATATAAAACAAGATGAAGTTAATGGGTTAGAGAAGAATATACTGGGAAGAACGGGAAAGGGAGAGATAGAATTGGGTAAGTTATTTTACATAAAAGAGGCAAGAAAAAGTTTTTGCAGTAGTGTGAAAGAGTAGAGAGTTGAGAGGGAGTGAGTCTTACTCTCATGGAAATTGACTTGGACACGGCATAACATTCACACTCAGTTTGGTATAAAAATCTATATTATCCTGGAGGAAAGTAGGAGAGGAAAGAGATGGTAGAAAGAAGGTGTGGGGTAGGTGGTAGAAGGGAGGGGAAGTTGTGGGAGGGGGTAACCAGATGCAAAACATTTTAAGGAAGGAATGTGTGAAAGGAGAGAGAGTATAGAATAAATGGGAGTTGAAGGAATAGAATGGAGGGAAATACAGTTAGCAATAACAATTTTCAGAAAAAAATATTGAAACAAGTTTCTCTGATAAAGACCTCTTTCCTCAAACATAGAGAACTGAGTGAAATTTATAAAAAAAAAGAATAATTTGACAATTGACAAATAATCAAAAGATATGGACAATTTTCAGATGAGGTTATCAATGATATCTGCTTAAATTATTTTTAAAATGTCCTAATTCACTATTGACAGGAGAAATTCAGCTTGGAAAAAGTCTGAGGTACTACCTTATACCTATTAGATTAACTAATAGGACAGAAAAAGAAAACAAATGCTGGAAGGAATGTAAAACAAATGGCACACTAATACACTATTGGAGGAATTTGAAAGGATTCCATTGTGTAGAACATTTTGGAATTATTCCCAAAAGACTAAAACAACATGCCTACCTTTTAACCAAGTAATGGCATGACCTGTTCTATATTCCAGAAGAAATGAAAGAGAGGAAGGAAAAGCACATATGTCTATAAAGACATTTATAGCAGTTCTTTTCTTGTGCTAAGTAAACAGAAATTGAGAGAATACCCATTAGTTAAGGAATGGCTAAAGAAATTGTAATATGTGATTAAAATTAAATGCTATCATTTTATAAGAAATGATGAACAGGATGCTCCCATTGGAAAAAAAATCAACTTATATGAGCAGATAGAATGGGAAATGCACTATATATAAAATAATAACAATATTGTAGGATGATAAACTATGAATGTCTTACTTTTTCTCAGCAATACCATGATCCAAATGAATTCTGAAGGACTTATGAGAAGAAATACCAGCCATCCCAAAGAGAGAACTGGTAGTGTCTGAATACAGAGTTATGCAAACTTTGCTTTTACTTTATTTTTTTTTTTGAGGTTTATCTTTTTTTAGAGGGGAAGGTTACTATTGTGGTAATGTTTTCATATTTATACAATTTTAATCTATATCAAATAAATTGCTTTTTCAGTGAAGGGCACTGAGGTGGGAGAAAGGGAAAGAATATGAAACTTAAGGCTTTAAAAATGAATGCTAGGGGGCAGCTAGGTGGCACAGTAGATAGAGCACCAGCCCTGGAGTCAGGAGTACCTGAGTTCAAATCCAGCCTCAGACACATAATAATTACCTAGCTGTGTGGCCTTGGGAAAGCCACTTAACCCCATTGCCTTGCAAAAACCTAAAAAAAGTGAATGCTAATTTTTTTTTGCACGGAACCAGGGAAAAATGAAATACAAAAAAAGGCTATGAAAAGAACATCTAGATAGCACAGTGACTAGAGCATAGCTCTGGAGCCCAGAGGACCTGAATTCAAATATGACCTCAGGAATTGATGCTTACTAGCTAGTTGACTTTCAGCAAGTCATTTAACACCATTTCCCCACAAAAAGGAAAAAAAATCTATTAAGATAGGACAGAGCCAAGATTGTGAAGAAAAGCCAGGAAATTTCCTAAGCTTTCCTGGGCTACCTTCAGAATCAATGTTAATCAAGTCTACAAATAAATTCTGGAGCAAAAGAACTGACAAAAAAAACAGAGAACAGAGTGAAGTATTTTCCAACTTAAGATATCTGGGAAAGACTTCAGAAAATATCTTTTTTCACCAGGGTGAAGGGAAAACTTGGCCCAGAGCAGGGAGCAAAGTCCAACACAAAGAACAGAGACCAGCATGGGCAGAGTTTGGAGGTGGTTAGTCATAGACTGTGGTCCATGGGTCCTGAATCAGTGGACCAACAGCACAGAAAGTCAATTGGGAGGGCTTCAACACAGGCTCAGAATGCATGTTAGGAGCCCTAGAATGCTTTGGCAGACAATGCCACTGTGCTGGAAGACCTTCCCAATAAGCAAGTTGCTAATATTCTGCACACTGTCTGTGAGCAGGCTCTCCCCCAACATGAGCAGCTTGAGAAGGCATCACTATGGCCCCAGTGGCCCAGAAGAAGAGGTCAAAATGAGTAAGAAAAATAGAAATTGGGCTCAAGCTATGGCAGGACTGAAAATAGATTTTGAAAATCAAGTAAGGGAGATAGAGGAAAAATTGGGAAGAGAAATGAGAGAGATGCAAGAAAAACACGAAAACCAAGTCATCAGCTTGGTCAAGGTGATTCAAAAAAATGCTAAAGAAAACAACATGTTTAAAACCAGTTTAGGTCAAGTGGAAAAAGCAGTCCAAAAAGTTAGTGAGGAGAAGAATGACTTTAAAAAAGCAGAATTGGCCAAATGGAAAAGGAGATATAAAAGCTCTCTGAAGGAAAAAAACCTTCCAAATGTGTAATGGAGCTAAAGAAAGCTGATGATTTTGTGCGGAATCAAGAAACAATATGAAAAGAATGAAAAAAACTAGAAGAAAATATGAAATATCTTATTGAAAAAACAAATGACCTGGAGAACAGATCCAGAGGAGACTATTTAAAAATTATTGGGCTACCGGAAAGTCATGATCAGTAAAAGAGCCTTGAATTCCTTTTAAAAAAATTTCTACAGGGAAATTGCCCTGATATCCTAGAAGCAGGGAGTAAAATAGAAATTGAAAGAATTCACTCATCTCCTCCTGAAAGAGACCCCCCCAAAAATAATCCCCAGGAATATTATAGCCAAATTCCAGAACTCCCAAGTCAAAGACAAAATATTACAAGTAGCCAGAACAGAACAATTCAAATATTGTGAAAGTACAGTTGGTATTATATAAGATTTGGCAGCAGCCACATCAAGGGCACATAGGGTTTGGAATATAATATTCTGGAAAGCAAAACAGCTTGGAATGCAACTGAGAGTCAAAGATCCAGCAAAACTGAACATGCTATTCCAGGGGAAAAGATGGACATTCAAGGAAATAGGAAACTTTTACATTTTCCTGTTGAAATGGCCAAAGTTGAACAGAAATTTTGATCATCAAGTATAGGATTCAGGTGAAGCCTAGAGAGAGTAGATAGGAAGGGCAAATTATAAGGGATTTAATGATCCTGAACAGCATGTATTTTTGCATGGGAAGATGATATTGCTAATACCTTCCCATTTAATAGAATAGTTAGAAGGAGCATATTTAGACAAGGAACAGAAGGGAGATGAACTTGAAGGTGTAACATATTGTAAAAATGAAGTCAATGAAATGGGAATGTACTAGGAGAGAGAGCATTAAATGGGCTAAGATATTTCATGTAAAAGAGACAAAAAAAGTTTTTGCAATGGAGTGTAAGGGGGGAAAGTGAGCGAAAATGAGGGAGACTTCATTCTCATCAGAAATGGCTCAGAGAGGAAACAACATAAATACTTAATAGAATATAGAAATCTAGAGGAAAAAGAAAAGGAAGGGTATTGGAGAAAAGGGGATGGGGAGGGGGAAGAAAGTGATAGAGGAGAAGATAGATTATGGGAGACAGTAGTCAGATATAATACATTTTTTCTTTTACTTTTTGCAATGTGGTGGGATTGGGTGGCTTGTCTAAGCCCATGTGGCGGAGTGGTTACTGTGTCTCTGGGGTGGGAATATAGGCTTGAGGTCTCCTGGTCCCAAAGCCAGTGCTCTTGTCCGCTGCACCACTTGGCTGACCCATAGCACACTTTTGAAAAGGAACAGACTGAATCAAGAGAGGAAATAAAATAAATGGGGTTGGGGAGGGAATTACAATCAGCAACAGCAACTGTCAAAAAATATGGAAGTAACTTCTCTGATTGCATTCTTATGCAATCCACTACAGAGACAGCGTTGATGGTATCTAAACACAAATGAAGGCACATTTTTTTCTCTCTTTCTTTCACTTTATTTCTCATACGGTCTTTTTTTTAATTTTTGTGGGGGAGAGGGAATTATGTTTACTCTTGAAAGATTATTTTAGTAATGTATAAACAAATTAAAATGTAAATTAAAAAAAAGAATCACTATAAATAAAAAACATCAATTAAAAGGACAATAATTGGACAAAGAAAAGAACTATTTAAGAAATAGAATTGGGTAAAAGGAAAAAGAAAACATTTCCTTCAAAAATACAATCAGTAAAATGGAAAAAGGAAAACAAACCCTTTAAAATAGAATTGGTCAAAGGAGATGTAAAAGCGAACTGAAGAATATAATTTCTTTAAAAAATAGACAAGAAAGTAGATGAAAATGACACTATGTCACATCAAGAATCTAGGTGGCTCAATGGATAGATAACCAGCCCTGAAGTCAGGAGTACCTGAATTCAATTCCGGCATCAGACACTTAATAATTACCTAGCTGTGTGTCCTTGGGCAAGCCACTTAACCCTATTTGCCTTGCAAAAAAAAGAAGAATTACTCAAGCAAGATCAAAAAAGAAAGAAATACTACAGAAGAAAATGTAAAATATCTCACTGGAAAAAACAACTGACCTGGAAAATAGATCCAATAGAGATAATTTAAAAATTATTGAACTACCTGAAATCCATGATCAAAAAAAAGTCTAGATAACATCTTTCAAGAAATCATCAAGGAAATCTGCTCTGATATCCTAGAACCAGATACTTAAAATAGGCATTGAAAGAATCCACCAATCACCTCCTGAATGACATTTCAAAAAGAAAATGCCAAAGAATATTGTAGCCAAATCCCAGAATAATCAGGTCAATAATCAGGTCTGTAGGCAGGCAGAAAGAAACAGTTCAAATTGGATTATGCAGGACATGCCAGAATCTACATTAAACAATAGAAAGGCCTAGAATATGATATTCTGGAGGACAAAGGAGCTTGAATTGCAAGTAAGAATCAACCACCAGCAAAACTAATCATTCTCTTTCAGGGTAAAAGATGAACATTCAATGAATTAGGTAACTTTCAAAATTTCCTGATTAAAAAGGCTAAAATGGAATAGAATATTTGATCTTCAAACATGAGATTCAAGAGACAGGCATATATAGGTAAACAGGAAAAAATATTAATAAGATTAATCTAATTATATACCTATATGGAAAGATGATACTTATAACTCTTGAGAACTGTATCTCTTTTAGAGGGAGTATACTTAGACAAAAATTGATTTAAATGGGATGATCTAAAAAATAGAAATAGAAGAAAAGGATTTCACTGAGAAGGGAGGAAGAGGGAGTCAGAATAAAGTAAATTATATCATTGAAGAGGTACAAAGCCTCTATTACAATAGTGGGAAAGAAGGCAGGGAGTAAGAACTGCTTGAATGTTACTTTCATCAGATTTGGCTCAAAAAGAGCAATATATGTGTGTGCATATAGAATGGGAAATGGGGGAAAAAGAGTAGCTGATAGAAGGGAGAGATGATTGAGAGATATGGCAGTGAGAAGCAAAACACTAGTGAGGATGAATAGGCTGAAAGGAGAGAAAAAAGATACAAATTGAGTGAAGAATGGAGGGTAATACAGAGTTACTAATAATAACTGTGAATGTGACTGGGATGAACTCTCCCATAAAACAAAAATGGATAGGAGAGTGGATTAAAAATCAAAATCCAACAATATATTGCTTATAAGAAAGACATTTGATGCAAAGAATTACACACAGAGTAAAGGTAAAAGACTGGAGAAAAATATGTTATACTTCAGCTGAAGTGAAAAAAGCAAGATTAGGAATGCTCATCTCAGACAAATCAAAAGTAAAAATAGATCTCAACAAAAGGGATAAGGAAAAGAACTACTTCTTTCTAAAAGGTACTGTAGACAATAGAGTAATATGTATTAAGAGGATTAGCATCCAAATTCTTAGAGAAGCTATATGAGTTCCAGAATACATAGATGAAAAAGCAACACTAGTAGGAGACCTCTCTCTCTCTCTCTCTCTCTCTCTCTCTCTCTCTCTCTCTCTCTCTCTCTGACTTAGATTAAATCTAACCACAAAATTAACAAGAAGGAAGTTAAAGAGGTGAAAAGAATTTGTTAGATATATTAGGATCTCTGGAGAAAATTGAATGGGAATTATTCCAAATAGACAAAAATTGATTATGGATTAGGGCATAAAACTATCACAATCAAATTTAGAAAGGCAGAAATATTAAAGGCATCCCTTTCAGAACACGATTCAATAAAAATCACTTGTAATAAAGGGTCATAGAAAGACAGACTAAAATTAATTAGAACATAGCCTAATTTTTAAAAATGAGGGGATCAAACAGCAAAACATAGAAATAATCAATAATTTCATCCAAGACAATGACAATAATAAGACAATATTCCAAAATGCTATATCTCTAAATGCTTACATGATTAAAATAGAGAAAGAGGAGATCAGTGAATTGGGAATGCAACTAAAAATGTTAGAAAAAGAAATTTAAATTCCCAATTAAATTCATTAGAAATTCTGAAAATCAAAGGAGAGATTAATTAAATCAAAAGTAAGAAAATTATTGAGCTAATAAATAAAACTAAGAGGTGATTTTCCAAAAAAAATAATGAAAGAATAAACCTTTGATAATTTGATTTTTATAAAAAAATGAAGAAAGCCAAATTACCTGTGTCAGAAACAAAAAGGGTGAAATCACCAGTGAGGAGGAAATTAAAAATAATCATTCAGAGCTATTTTGCCCAAAGGTATGCCAATAAATCTGACAATCTAAGTAAAATTGATAAATATTTACAGAAATAAAAATTTCCTACATTGAGTAGAAGATACAAACTACTTTAAAAAACCCTATTACAGGAGAAGAAATTGAACAAGTCATTGATGAATCCCCTAAGAAAAACTCTTCAGGCACAGATGGATTTACAAATGAATTCTACCAAACATTTAAGGAACAATTAATTCCAATTCTATATACACTGTATGAAATTAGGCAAAGAAGAAATTCTACCAAATTCCACCTATGACACCAATATAGTGCCAATAACTAAAACAGAAAGACTCAAAACAGAGAAAGAATATTATAGACCAATTTCCTTAATGAATATTGATGCAAAATTTTTAGATAAATATTATTAGAGATTATAGCAAGTTATCACTAGGATAATACACTATGATCAGAAAGAATTTATACAGGAATTCAGAGTTAGTTCAATATAAGTGAAGCTATCAGCAAAATTGACCATTAACCAAAAAACTAACAAATTATATGATTGGTTCAATAGATCCTGAAAAGACTTTTGATAAAATACAATACCCATTCTTAGTAAAAACACTAGAGAACATAAAAACAAGTGGAGTATTCCTTAAAATGATAAGCAGTATCTATCTAAAACCATTAGCAAGCATTATAAATAAAGAGAATAAGTAAGAAGTGTATCCAATTAGATAAGAGTAGAAACAAGGATTCCCATTATCATCACTATTATTCCAAATTGTACTAGAAATGTCAGCTTGAGCAATAAGAGAAGAAAAATAAATCGAAGGATTTAGAATAGGATATAAAGAAACAAAACTCTCACTCTGCAGATGATATGATGGTATACTTAAAGAATCCTAGAAAATTAACTAAAGACTTGAAATAATTAACAATGTTATCAAAGTTGCAGGATATAAAATAAATCCACATAAATCATCAGAATTTTATATATTTCCAACAAATTCCTGCAATAAAAGAGAGGAAAAAGAAATTTCATATTTAAAGTATTTGTAGTCATCATAAAATACTTTGGAATCTATCTGTCAAGCCAAATTATATGAACTATATGAAACTATCTGAAAACAATTACAAAATACTTTTCATACAAATAAAATCAGATCTAAATAAATGGGAAAATGTCAATTACTCCTGGATAGGCAGTCAATATAACAAAAATGTCAATTCTACCTGAATTAAATTGCTTATTCAGTGCTATACAAATAAAACTGCAAAAAATATTTTATGGAACAAGAAAAATAGTAACAAAATTCATCTGGAAGAACAAAAGTTCAATAATATCAAGGAAATCAATTTTTAAAAAAAATAAAAAGGAAAGTAACCGAACCAGACCAGATCTAAAATTATAAAGTAACACTCATCAAAACTGTTGGATAGTGGTCAAGAAACAGAGTGGTAGATAAATGGCTCCTGGGGAAAGGACTCATTATATTACAAAATCTGTTGGGATAAATGAAAAAGAGAAAGGCAGAAACTGAGAATAGACCAGCATTTCACACCATTATACCAACATAAGACTGAAATGAGTACAGGATTTAGCCATAAAAGGGTGATACCATAAGTCGTTTAGGGCAATTAGGAATAGTTTATCCGTCATGTCTATGGAAAGGAGAGGAATTTGTGACCAAACAAGATAGAACCTGATAAATGAAAAATGAATAACCTTGTTTACATTAAATTAAAAAGGTTTTGCACAAATAGAATCAATGCAATCAAGATTAAAAGGAGAAATTTTAAATTGAGGATTAAAAAAGGTGAAAGCTGGGTAAGAATTTTCAAAGCTGGTATACCTGATAAAAGATTCACTTCTAAAACAAATAGAATACTGAGTCAAATTTATAAGAATAAAAATTATTTCCCAATTAATAAATGGTCAAAGTTTATGAACAGGCAGTTTTCAGATGATGGAATTAAAGTTATCTAAGGTTCTAGGAAAATTATCTAAAACATTATTGATTAGAGAAATGCAAATTAAAACAATTGAGTAACACTTCATACCTTTGAGTTTGGCCAATATGACTTAAAAGGAAAATGGTTAATGTTGGAGGGGATATGGGAAAACTAGGACAATTGGTAGAATTGTGAACTGATCCAATCATTATGGAGAACAGTTTGGAACTATTCACAAAGAGCAATAAAACTATATTTATGAGAACAGTACATACATTAACAATAACATTGTATGATTAACAACTATGATAGACTTAGCACTTTTCAGTAGTACAACAGTGAAAAACAATTCTAAAGGATATGTGATAGAAAAAACCATTCACATCTAGAAAAAGAACTATGAAGTCTGATTGCAAACCAAAGTATTCAATTTTCAATTTTAAAAAATTGCTTTGTTTTATGATTTTTTTCTTTTCACAGTTTTCCCTTTTGTTTTGATTCTTCTTTCACAACATAAATAATGTGGAAATATATTTAACATAGTTATACATGCATAACCTATATCAGATTACTCCTTGACAAGGGGAGAGAGTTGGAAGAAAAGGAGGGAGAAAAAATGTCAAACTCAGAATCTTGCAAAAAAAAAATGAACATTAAAAACTATTTACATGTAGTTGCAAAAATAAACATATTTTTAAAAATCTAATAAACAAGGTAAAAATAGAATTAAAATGTCTACAAATATAGATGAAACAAGATTTTGAAAGATTTTAAGAATGATAAGCAGAGTAAATAAAAGATAACTATGTAGAATGGTGAATGAACCCTTGATCTAGAGTCAGAATGACCTAAGTTCAAATAAAACCTCAATTTCTTACTAGTTATATAACTGTAAGACAGTCACTTAACATTTATCCATTTAAGTTGGCTCATGTCTAAAATGGAGATTAAAACTCCTATTTCCTAGTAATGATGCAAGAATAAAACAAAATGACATTTGTAAAGTACTTTGCAAACTTTAAAGTGCTATATAAATACTAGCTATTATTGTTGATAAAAATGGGTATACAGGAAGGACTTTCAAATGAAGAGAACATTCATTTTAGTATACAGATTTGGTGAGACTGTAGTGATCATCTGAAGTATCTTTATTTTCGTTCATGGTTTTTGACAACGTAGCACATAACTCAAGTAGCTAGACAGTCTTACTATTCTTGATTCTTGCCTTCAAGCACAAGAAGATATTTACAGATAAAATAACAAAGAAGAGGAATATCAGCACAAGACATTGAAAATGATAACACTTTGGACTGGGGCTGGGGGGGGAGCCTAACTCAAGTTTCTATAGCATTTAAAGAGTATCAGGTATGTTCTGTACATGTGGTTAGAAATTACAACTACAGTTATATTCATTGTTCATATAAGGAAAACAAGATTCAAGATGCAAAATGATTTACATATGGTCATATAGCTAAAAATATTGGTAGTTAGATAAGATTGTTTAAGTTTAGGCTTACATTATCCCTGGATTTCATTGCTGCCAGTTGGCAGTCCCTTCTATTGTTTCTTTTGGTCAAATATTTAGACAGCTGAGAAGCAAGAACACATCTATAGAAGGCTAGAATTGTGTATTTTATACATTCTAAATAGTACTGTGACCAGCATGTAAATAAATATAAAATTAATTCATCTGTCAATCAGACATATGAAATCCTTTATTAGTGAAGGGAAAGAGACCAGAAAAGAGGCACATCAAAGAGAATTCATGGCCTGCAGTCCTTTTTTCTAGTTGCTTCCCCAGTTATCAATAGTTCCATTCTATTTCCCCACCAGTCATGAGTATCTTTCTCCCTTGAATGAATAATAAAGGAAGGAAGGAAGGAAGGAAGGAAGGAAGGAAGGAAGGAAGGAAGGAAGGAAGGAAGGAAGGAAGGAAGGAAAGGAAAGGAAGGGAGGGAGGGAGGAAGGGGGAGGAAGGGAGGAAGGAAGGGAGGAGGGAAGGAAGGAGGGAGGGATAAAGGAGGGAGGGAGAGAAGGGTGAAAGGGAGAGAGGGAGGGAAGGAAGGAAGGAGGGAAGATAGAGGGAAGGAGGGAGGGAAGAAGTAAGGAAGAGTTTCTTCTCCTGTATCAATGAACTCTTCTCTTGTAAGTGCTATAGGAAATTGGAGCAGAGAGAATTTAAATGATTTGTCCAAGATCATGGGGCAATACTAAGATAAAATTTGAAATTATTCTGGCATAATATCTAAGACATTTTCCACTCCACAGAACTATTCTGTCTCTTTAAAAAAAAAAAAGATGAATTAGGTGGCCTATATTGTCTCTTCAGGTTTTTCTCTATGATCTTATAAATACAATAAGTAATCACCAAATAATCAGGCAAGTAAAAGCACTTTATTTTAAGTTGCAGTGGTGGTCCACTGGCCAAAGTTGGTAAGGAACTGAAAGGCCATTAACTCAAAGAACCAGGAACAATCTTTACGTGACTTAAGAAACTAGGAAGGTCTTGACATTATCTAAGTCTGGTTCAGAAAAAATTTTTGAATCCACAGAAAATATTCAAAGAAGTGTTTCCATGTGTTATCTAGGTTTGGAAATATTCTAGTTTATTGGTATCTTATTGGTGGCAGATAAAGACAGTACTGCAGAAAAAATGAAAAATTTAATTTCTGTGGATTCCTGAAGTGCAGAGATTGTAGAGTTTGAGGAATTTTTCCTTTTCTAGTGTTGATGATTGGCATCTAAAAATTAGGAATGAGAATTAATGTTATATTTGAGCTAACTTTAAAATTTCTGGGTTTCAATTACATTATCTAAAAATGGAGATCATCTGAAACTATGGAAAGAACAATGGATTTGAAGTCAAGAGACCAGGACTGGAATTCTCATTTTGCCAAGCTCTGGCCATGTAATTTTGAGGAAACATTTCTTCTCCTTGTACCTCATTTTACTCATTTATCAAATTTGGGATCACACTAGATTTAGTGACTAGATAGTGTCTAAGTTCTATAATCCTACTTACATTTCCAACCTCATGGTCTTCTTGTTAGAAAAGGAAAATTCACTACCATAGAAATGTGAACTTAAATGATTTTATTAAAGTTTAGACCAATGACCATTATTATCTTTGTCTAAAGGATTAGGGAAAGGATCTCTGATCAAAAAAGCCTAACGAGAGATCTAGTGAGCTTCAGAAATGACATCTTTTCTGAAAAACAGTGACCATACAGACACAAGTCTCAAATAGTAATGTTTTAATTGCATGAATAGGGTAAAGAAAAATCAATGACTAATCAGTTGATATTCAAGGCCAGTCAGAACTGTCCTCAGAGTCTTGGGGAGAATAGCAAGGATATACTAGAAAATGTATCAGGCAATGACCTCTCTTCATTTCCTTGGGACAATTTCTTCAGGAGAAACAACTTTTTGGTAGGTTAGCTTTCTATTGTTTCTCGTGCAGAAAGGAGATTGGGAGAGTTTGTCTTTATCATCTTAGAATATAGTTCATCTACTACAAATTTATCCCCAAACATACAGAAGGAGTGGGGTATAGTAGTGGGAACACTAGATGATTTACCTAAGGTGTTGACTAGTTTTGTGACTTGTTCAATCACTTAGCCTTTGATAGTGTCAAGTTTCTCATCTTGGAAGTGAGGGAACTGATGCTGCTAAGATTGGAAGGAAAACAGAAGGTTGGGAAACAATTTTCATTCTGTGGTTTCTGATAAAGATCTCATTTCTAAAATATATAGAGAATTGAATCAAAAAATAAGGTTACAAATCATTCCCCAAATGAAAAATAGTCAAAGGATATGAACAGGAAATTTTCAAATGAAGAAATTGAAGGTTATATATAATCATATGAAAAATGTTCCAAATTATTAATTATTAGAGAGATGCAAATTAAAACAACTATGAGGAACCACCTCATATCTATCAGATTGTCTAAGATGATAAAAAGGGAAAATGATCAATGTTGGAGAGATTGTTGGAGGATTTGGACAGTAATGTAATTTGGTGGAAATATGAACTAATCCAAACATTCTGGAGAGAGATATGGAACTATGTCCAAACAGCAATAAACTGATCATACCTTTTGACCCAGGAATACCAATACTAGGTCTATATCTAAAAGAAATCATAAAAATGTGAAAAGTCCCACATGTCTCACAATATTTGAAGTAGTTCTTTTTGTAGTAGCAAAAAATTAGAAATTGAGGGGATGTCCATCAACTGGGGAATGGCTGAACAAATAAGAGATAGTATCTGAATGTTATAAAGTATTATTGTTCTTTAAGAAATCATGAATGGTCAGACTCTAGAGAAACATGAAGGAATTACAGGAACTAATGCTGAGTGAAGGAAGCAGAATCAAGAGAACATTGTGCACATTAACAACAATATTATGAGTTGATCAACTCTGATGGAGGCAGCTCCTCTCAGCAGTTCAGAGAGCTAGGACAACTCTGGGAGACCTGTTAGGGACAATGCCATCCACATCCAGATGAAAAAAGTAAAATAAAATAAAAAAGTAAATCTGCATAAACAGAATCTGAATAAATGCCATGTTCATTTTCCAAAATTTCTCATATTTTTTCTTCATATCCCATGCTTTTCTTTGTTTTCTCTTAATTCAAAAATGACTAATATGTAGAGATGTTAAACACAAATGTACATGTCCACTCTATACTAGACTGTTCACTGCTGGGGACAGGGGTAGATGGGGGAGGGAAGGTGGTGGAAGAAAAGAGAGTAACATAAATATGCAAGTCAATGAATGTGAAAAACTTTTATATCATGTATTTGGAAAAATAAAGTATCACTGAAAATGAGAGGATTGGCCTAAATCAGCCATCTATACTTAGACTACTGAAAGTTTCAGATAGTAACATAGACATCTCAGCTCCAAGTTAATATTTTCCCAAAACTTTATCTCCCAACATCATGGAACCAGATAGAAGGTACCTTACTGGTCTGACCCCTGTTCACTTTTCCTTTCTGTAATCTTCTCTGATATATATGAGGATATCAGACAGGTTTCTCTGAAGGTCAAAGTTAAGGAGAGAATACAAAAAATTGTCCATATTTCTTGGTTATCAGGGCTTTGAGAAAGTTTCCATGTGGGAATAAGATGCTGTAATTGGTACTCCTAAGAATTGGATTTAGAAGACTTTAAGAACTCAATGTGCTGGGTCTTGGCAAAGCAAACCCTGAACAAAGGAATCCTGACACCAGATTTCATTCTCCATGAATTACACTTGCCTAGGAAATGTATTATTTCATGTGTGGGAAATAGGAGGAAATTACTCTCAAGAAGTTGGAATTGAGCATGGTTCCCAGGTATCTGTACCATCCTGATCACAGATAAGGCTCTATAAACCTGCCCTGTGGAAAACAACTCCAGTCCTTAGTGTCTAGGATTCTGGGAAAATTGAAGAATGATAATATTAACTATCAGGATTAGAGGGACTTTCACTTTTTGGTTAGAATGAGAGAAGTGAAATAATTTCTTACAAAGCAAGTTAATGGCAGAACCAAGAACTAAAACCTATGATTATTGGAAGCAAGTTCGAAAGTTCCTCAAAGTATGTGCTAGCACTTTCCCAATGAAGACCAGGCTGAGAATAGTTAGAACTCTTGTCTATTAATCTGAGGTGAAGGACTTCCTTTTTAAAGAGTTTGCTCCTGGGGCCGCTAGGTGGCGCAGTGGATAGAGCACCGGCCATGGAGTCAGGAGTACCTGGGTTCAAATCCGACCTCAGACATTTAATAATTACCTAACTGTGTGGCCTGGGGCAAGCCACTTAACCCTGTTTACCTTGCAAAAAAACTAAAAAAAAAAAAAAGAGCTTGCTCCTGCATGATGTGTTGGTAAGAGATCACAAGACTAGACCTAGGAGTGGAAGGGAACTTCTTTGTGAGAATAAGGAAAATAGGGTTTAGAGAGATTTAGTGATAGGCCCAAGCTCTCCTAGGTCTGAAATGTTAAGACACAGTAGTCAAGAAAGTGGATAGACTTTGGGGGTGGAAATGAGGATATTAAAGAGAGAGATCCTAACCAGCACACAACTAGGACCAGCCTGGGAAGTGGTAATAGACATGGAGAACAACTACCCAACTGGATCAGAGAATTGTTCTCATTTGTGGATCTGCTCAAAGTTCTGTTTACAACACTTTCACTGAAGTGAGAAAACCTAGGTCCAAGTCCTGGTGTTGATGCTTACTAATTTTTTGACTTCAGACAAGTTAGTTAATCTCCTGAACCTCCATGGGACACAATTTCCTTGGCCTCCAAGGTCCTTTCCAACTAAGAGCTATGATCCGATATGATCATGTGAGCTGAGAATAAGAATTTCTACAACTAAATGCATAGTTTGAGAAAGGTTGGTAAGGCTTGGGGAGGAATATTTTTTTGGGGGTTTTTTTCCTGTCTTACCTCTGGGGAAAGTAGGATCACTTTTTCATTTTCATAACTTTATTTCATACACAGAGTTCACCTTGACCCATCTCTCTCTCTCTCTCTGTCTCTCTGTCTCTGTCTCTGTCTCTCTCTCTCTCTCTCTCTCTCTCTCTCTCTCTCTCTCTCTCTCCTTCTCTCCTTTTCACTCCCATTCTTTTTTCTCCTTTCCATTTTTTTCCTCTAAAAAAACATGTGAATGGGGAGGGGGGCTAGGTGGCATAATGGATAGAGCACCAGCCCTGGAGTCAGGAGTACCTGAATTCAAATCTGGCCTCAGACACTTAATAATTACCTAGCTGAGTGGCCTTGGGCAAGTCACTTAACCCCATTTGCCTTGCAGAAACCTAAAAACAAAAAAACAAACATATGAATGCTCTCTTTGTAGTAGCAAAGAATTGGAAATTGAGGGGTTGCCCATTGATTGGGGAGTGGCAGAACACATTATGGCATATGAATGTTATGGAGTATTATTGTTCTATAAGAAACGATGAATGGTTGGACTCTAGAGAAGCAGGGAACAAATTACAGGAATTGATGCTGAGGTAAGGAAGCAGAACTAAGAGAACATTGTACATATTAATAACAGCTGATCAATCTTGCTGGTTTCAACTCCTCTCAGCACTTCAGAAAGCTAGAACAACTCTAGGAGACTGCTATGGACAAAGCTATCCACATCCAGAAGAAGAAAAACAAACAAAACCAAAAGAAAACCCTACAAAATCTGAATGAACACTAGATTCACTTTTTAAAAATGTTTCTCTCTCTCTAATGATTTTCCTTCCTATCTCATGGTTTTCTTTCTTTTCCCTTGATCCTAATTCCTCAAATAGAAAATGACTAATCTGTAAGCATGCTAGCACATATGTGTATTAACCATATTCACCACACTGTTGGCTGCTGAGGGGAGGAGAGTGGGAAGGGAGAATGGAAGGAAATTATGTAACCTAAAAATATGCATATCCATGTGGATGAATGTTGTAGAATTTTCATAGCATGTAATGATAAAAATAAAATATCAATTTAAAAAAGAAAACATGTGAATGAACAATGAAGGTTTTTCTCAAAAACTATAACTTTTCTCAATAAGAGCTAAGTTTACTTTACAGTGGGGGGGAGGAATGGAGACTTTGTGCAAAGCAACCTAAATGAGATAAAACTGAAGACCATCACTTTTGTCTCTTGTTTATCTGAATGAATACACAACAGGCCTACATACCCTTCCCTCTAAAAGGAAGATCTGGTCGTTTCCATACCCATATTCTCTTAGGTTATGCTGTCATGATGTTCTCTTACCCACAGTGAAGCTGGCCAGAAGGAAGTCTTGAAAGTCAGACTGATTCAGAGGCAGATGGTCAGGATCCCCAGCCTTTCTTTCCCTCATCTATAATCCAGGTTCCAATTATTCCCCCTGAGGATTGAACCCTTTATTTTCTGCTGTTTTCTCAACTGTGCCCTGGCAACCAAGAAGAGAAGGCAAGGAGGAGGCAGAGGGACTTCATGATTACAGGAGGACTGGGAATTTTGTGTCACTGAGTACATGATAGATACTGAAGATCTCTCAGCAATACTAGGAGAGGGCCCATAGAGTACTGAGCAATGGCTCAGATTTTTACAAGGGGGTGATGACTGAGATCTGGCCCTTTGATGTTCCTTTCATTGGTTACCTTTGACCTTCTTGTTTCATTGAGACTCCTTTCAAAATGGACTTTTAAAAATTAATCCCTTCTTGACTGACTTGTTATGTTTGACTGACTTCTTATGTCCAGGTAGAGTCACATCAATGGGCTCTTTGTTCCTCCATCTGGAGACATTGCCTTTCTTCCTGAATCCCAGATAGTACCTTTTGTAGCCAAGGTCATACCCTGCTTTAATTCTGGGTTCTGTTATGCTAGAATATAGTGCTACAATATTTCCTGAAAGGCTAGAAGAGACAGGAGAAAGAGAATCAAATAAGTTATCAAATGATCCTAAGCTGTGAGAAGAAGGGACAAGAACCCAACCAAGGAATTTACTAATCTTTTACCATTCAGATATGGTCTCATCTCCTGGCTCTTCCTTCACAATTTTAGCAGCATCCATTCCCTCATTTTCAAGATGGGAAACTTGACACTATCAGAGGCAAAGTGATTGAACAAGTCACAAAACTAGTCAACATCTTTGGTAAATCCTCTAGTGTTCCCTCTACTATACCCCACTCTGTATACCATGAATTGTGATGAAACACTTTTGGCAACAAGCAAAGTTGTTTGGGGCTAAATTTGTAGTAGATGAACTATATTCTAAGATGATAAAGACAAACTCTCCCAATCTTCTTTCTACACAAGAAACAATAGAAAGCTAACCTACCAAAAGTTGTTTCTCCTGAAGAAATTGTCCCAAGGAAATGAACATACTAATAGGCATTGTTCTAACCTTTAATAAAATCATTTAAAATCCCATTTCTATGGTAGTGAATTTTCTTTTTCTGACAAGAAGTCCATGAAGTTGGAAAATGTAAGTAGGATTATAGAATTTAGATACTATCTAGTCACTAAATCTTTGTCTAAAAGATTAGGGAAAGGATGTCTGATCAAAAAAGCCTAACGAGAGATTTAGTGAGCTTCAGAAGTGATATCTCTTCTGAAAAACAGTGACCACACAGACAAAAGTCTCAAATAGCAGTGTTTTAATTGCATGAATAGGGTACAGAAAAATGGATGACTTATCAGTTGATTTTCAAGGACAGTCAGAACTGTCCTCACAGGCTTGGGGAGAGCAGCAAGGGTATACCAGAAAATGTATCAGGCAATGATCTCTCTTTGCTGAATTAACAGTCTGAACTCCACCACTCACCACACACAAACCTTCTAGCTTCTTCAGTTCCCTTGGATTTGTGAGTTGGTCATATTTCCCAACTAGAATGTCAGCTCCTTGAAGGCAGAGAGTATGCTTCTCAGTGTACCTAGTTTGGAGGAGGGCACTGAAAGGTGTCCAACTACTTGATGAGGTATTTATTTTCCAGAGTTTATGCTGCAGAGATGTAGTCAGGACAAAATGTTTGGGGACCTTCCTTCCTGGTTATATTTAAGGTTCTCAGAAAATTCTTTGTGCCTTTGATGACATTTTACTCTACGGTTGGGCTAGAATTAACTTCTATAGGATTTTAGTACATAACATAAAGGGTAGAATGTCTTTCAAGTCTTTTCCTATTGAATTTAAACAGTTAACCAATACCATAAATGTAAATGTGTATGTGTATAAATATATATATATATATATAGTGAATCTCAATTTATAGTCCCCTTGGTTTGAATGTCTACTTACCCCTTTTATCTCTAGTATGACCTTGTTCTTATTTTATGTCTCCCACTTTTGGTTTCCTCATTTGTAAGGTAACAAATATCAGAATAATAGAGAAACAGAGGGTGTTTAACTGTAAAAGAAAATAATTAGGAAAAGAATCACAATATATGAGCCAATGAAGATTTAGGCATCACTACCCAAAATGATGACATGATCAGATTTTTTCCTATGGAGTTTCAATTTGACAACTATGGGGAGGATGAATTGAAAAGAGGAGGCAATAAAATAAACCAATGCAATAGTCCAAGAGAGAACTGATGAAGTACTAAATGAAGATTAAGGCTATTAAGTTGAGAGAAAGGGATATATATGTGAAAAAATATTGTGAAAGAAAAAATGATAGAATTTAGTGACAGACAAGCTATATGACTCAAGGAGGGAATAGTAGTCAAGGATGATTTCAAGGTTGTGAACACAAGCATATGGAAGGATTGGAATGTCATTAAGAGAAATCATGGGTTCAGCAGGAAATTTTTCAAGTTCAATTTTGGACATGTTTGATTTGAAATGCTTGTGGCATATCCAGGGGGGGGATGTAGATAGTATGCTACTGATAATATCAGGATGAAATTAAAGAAAGAGATTTAAACATTAGATACATAGATTTGGGAGTTATCCATTATCATATTTTTAGAGGAGATGATCAGAAGAGAACCTGTGACAACCTTGAGAGATGCTTACATTTCAGAGTGACATAAGGAGACTCTCTGATGAGTCCTGGGGCATTAAATATGTAGAAGGAAAAGTAATAATCAGAGATATCAAGGAAGAAGTGAAAGTAAAGTAATGAAGAGAAGATGCTCAATGACATCAAACTCATTTAGAATAAGCACTGAGGGAAGAATATTTCATTTAAACCTTAAAAGATTATTGCTAACCTTGGAGAGAATAGTTTAAATGGAATGAAAAGGCTTGAGGAAGTCAGATTGTGAAGGACTGAGAAGAATAAGAGGTGTAGAAATGGAGAACTTTTATAACATTCTCTTTTTTAGAACAGGGATGACTGGAGTGTTTTGGTATCAGGAAGAGAGACAATATAAAGAGAGATTACATAAAGAAAATTTAAAGATGAAAACAAATGGGGTTGATTCACTATGAAAGATTTTAGAGGAGGGTCCTCTAGGAATGACCAGAAAGGAAAATTCCTAAATGAAAAAAAAAATCATTCATTAATCATGTTGTGCTAAACATTGGGTTAACAAATGAAAAAGCAAAGATAGTTTCTGCTTTCAAAAAGCTCACATCTGATGGAATAATAACTATAGCTTCAAAACATATAGAAAGCTTCAGTGGTCCTCAGGACAAAGCAGCAAAATTGGTGGTAATGTAGAATTGATTTAATTTCCATAAATAAATTAAAAATTTCTGAATTTATTTTATCACTTGACAAACCCAAGTACTTTAATATAGAGAATTTTTTCTAGGTTTTCAATAGCTGGAGTTATTGGAGAAGTGGGGACTTGGACACAATTCTTCAAATATTGAAGTCAGCTATCATGTATTCAATGAAATCTATCAAAATACCATGATAAATTATTTTATTGTCTATGTCCTTCCCATAAGGTGGGCAATCAGAAGTTACATGTGTGAGAAATACTAAATTTGCATGAAATTGAGATTCAAGGAAGTTTTGGGAAAAATCGTCCATTGCCGGGTCTTTGTGGATGATAGTAACTTAAATGAAGTCAGGTAGAGATTTCCTGTTCCATCTATGTAAGAGGCAAATGATCAGGCAGATGAGAAACAAGTACAAAATAAATGAGATTGTGGACATATTTAGTTAATGAAATCAGAAGAGCATTAGGAAGATTTAAGAGAAAATAGATGACATCAGATCCATTTGTCTTCATAACTTTTTAGGCATACTCTTCTTTGTGGATTGCAAGTTCTGATTCTCTTCCCAGAACTCTGGTGTAAATAAAAGTTCAGTTTTTCTTTGCTCTCTATAGACAAGAAGGCTGCTACTATTTCATTAGAGACTCTGATGCACCAGGAAATTTCAAAACATGAAGACTTTCTTCTCATAATTGTTGTCTTGACCATCCGGTTCAGAGAAATAGAGAAATGCTGACATAGAAAGAATCTAAAACTAAGAACCAGTTTATTGAACTCCCTTCCATGAAAGCAGAGAACTCAGATATAAAAGCATCAGGGAAGAAAAAGAAACTGGTATGGAATGGAAAAGGCACCAGCCCAAGTAACAGAAAACTTAGGTTCCAGCCATATCTAATGACTTTGTCTAATTTCTCTCTTTATTTTGGACTTCATCTTCTTTTGCCTGTCAAATGAAGGCCTGGTATAACCAATGTCTAAGTTTCTTTCCAGTTTTGGCATTCTTTCCACAACCTATATTGTGAAACTTGCCATTTCCACACTAATATCATACTAATATCTTTGTTAGGATGACTCCTTATTAATGCAAAAAGTCAAAGTGAAAAAAGAATAGTCCCACATAAAGGAAATTTTTAGGTAGTAGAGTTAAAATATTCAAAATAAGATGAAAAAGAAGTGAAAAATGAGTGGGGGTAGGCAATGTTGGGGCAGTTGGGTTCTGCTTGAGAATATCCAGATGGGATGGTCACATGGAACAAATGTCATAAAAGTGGGTCACAGTCAGGTCATAAAGGTCATTGAAGTATGATAGGATACCATGGCAATATTGGCAATCAAACTCATTGAGCTACATTAAGAAGACTCAGATTAAATCTCTTCTCCAATGTTTATTGACCAAGGTATCTTGGGCAAATAATTTGTTGTGTTTTCCCCCTCCTGTTGTTGAGCTTGGGGGCACAATTTAAGTAAATGGCAAATCTTAGAATAAGGCAGATATGTCATATTGTAAAGCACATCTGTGTTTAAACCTTGCTGCCTAACACACTGAAGAGTACATCTGGACCAAAAAGAGGGGGGGAATAAAATGGAAGAAAGGAGGGGGTCAATTGGGGAAAGGTTGTAAGTGCCAGATATAGTTTTTATGATCCCAGACATAGAAATAATGTGATTAGACATCCCTGGGACTTATTAAGCAGGAATTAGAAGGTAGCATGGTCATATCTGCATGTTAGGAAAACCACAAACATCTAAGTGAAGAATAAGTTGGAAGTAGGAGAACTGAGGTAGAAGATCAACTAAGAGGCTATTTTAATAGTCCAGGCAATGAGAGCCTGACATAGGACATGGGTGTGCTGGTTAATACAACGGAGAGGGAAGTTGTTATGGAGATAGAAATGACAAGATTTGGGAATTGCTTGGATGTATGAGGAGAGTTAAAACAAGGAAATAAGGATGGCACAGATTTGAACCTAAGTGACCAGGAGGATGATTGTGCACTCATAATAGAAACAGGGAGGCTCGGTAGAGAGAGATGGATTATGGAGAAAAGATAAGTTCAGCTTTTGACTTGTGAGGTTTGATATGGCTATAGGATATCCAACTAAAAATACAGGACTAAAGCTCAGGAAAGAGCTTACACATGAATAAATAAATCTGGGAGTCATTTATGTTAAAACTTTATTTGAACAAAGGATGTTCTAACTGATTGTAGAACTTGTAATGCTGTTTTAGAAAATACTTTAATCTTTCCCCTTTAGGGAAACCCCTGAACCTATAGGAAGAAACTGATGCTCAACTTGCTCCAGATCACACAATTTAGGACTGTCAAGAGTTGACAATAGAACCCTAGACTCTTTTTTTAGCTTTTTTTTGCAAGGCAAATGAGGTTAAGCTTCCCCAAGAACCCTAGACTCTTGATTTTCATTCTATACATGGAGCCCTTGCACCTTCCCCTGTGTATCAGCAAAGGGTGTATATGATTAGAGGGAAATTCTTTTTTAATTTTAGCTGTACCACAAAATTTTGTCCCCATTTCTGAAAAATCTAGTACATTAATTGCCATTATGATTTATGTTCTCATATGTGGACTTGGAATGGGGGACTGGTAAAGATGGAGTATCAATATGGTAAATGTCCAGGCTTCTCTTGGCTTGGTAAGAAGAAAAACAGTGAAAAAGAATGCTTTCAATGTGGGATGTCTCTCAGATTTCTCAATGACATTCATTGACTCTCTTTCTTTTCTTCAGAAAGTCAGCAAAGTAAAACCATTCTCTGAAAATGTAAGCTTCACTACCATCTCCTGGAAAGGCTTTATGGGAGATGCTGTATCAATAGTCTGTCTTACCTATTGTGCTGTAATTAACTCAAAGAACTTCATAGAACTTTGAATGTCCAGAAGAGAATCACTTAATTCTTATAATCCCTTTCTATAGCCTAAATATAATTCTAGCATCAGGTTCATGGTGTAAGCCTGGCTCTTGCATGTCCACATGTGTGTGAGTCCTACTTTTGACTATTTCTCCATATTTATTTATGAAGATGTGAGAATTAAGAAAGTTTACAGTAGCTGAATATTGAATGATACTCAGAGTTGTCCCTTATTTATAGCATGCTGGAATTTATGAATAAAGGATATCTGCCACTCATTTTTACACATTGTTATCCTCCTAATTTACACTGTTATCCTCATTATTAATCCTCCTAATTTATATTAAGTCATTGTATTACTGTACCTGCTTCCACTTTCCTTCCATGAAGCGAAGTGGGGGAAGAGTTAATGATATAAGATGCTTTATTTTATTGTAATTAGTATTTGCAAATAAAGGTTAAACATCTCCACAACCATCCCTACCCCATTTGGTTTACTATGTTGTCTCAACTATAGATAAAGTGTCTTTTTAATTTAGTTATTTAGTCACTGGATTTCTACTCATGCTTCCTATCCCCTACATAAAGAATAGTGAGAAATATACCTTGGTCATATAAAACATCTGTAACCACACTTAAATGCTTAATCAAGGGATCATTGACCCCATCTAGATAATTCACATTCTGAAAGTGCTATAGCCCATATCATCCTGGTGAATGTTTCTTACTAATTATTCAACCAATGACTTTGTCTCAAGAACTATATTCAACCCCTACAACCACTGGTTAGAGTCTTCACTAGAGGTTGTTAGCTGGAACTCCTTTTATTCATTTAAAAAATTTAACAAACAAAAATTTTTATTAAGCACATAGAATAATAATTAGGGTGAATATGGTGCTTTACAGATATTTCATTTGATTCTCACACAGTGATATGGGTCAAGGGAGAGGATAGTTGCTCTATTATCCCCATTTTTACAAAAGATGCAGAGTATGTTACTTCCTCAGCTTCACAAGCTGGTTAGTTCCTGAGACTGGGTTTGAACTCAGTTCTTTCTGATTTGCAGTCCAGTACACTAGATGCTGTATCATATAGCTGTCTCTATGTGGAAGGTATTAGTAGAATTATAAATGTAATATAACATACTATTAATAACAGCATCTGTTAAATATCTGCTATATGCCAGACAAATACTAAACCATTGGGAATTTAAAAAAAAAGAAAAAGTAAGTCTTGCTCTCCAGTAACTTTCACTCTAATGAATGAGACAGCATATATAAATCAGTACATAAAATATGAATATGGAATAGATAGAAGTTAACTTTATGGTTGATGGTTCTAGTGCCTTCAAAGACTGAACTGAGTCCTTTTTGGGGGGGGTTGCAAGGCAATGGAGTTAAGTGACTTGCCCAAGATCACACAACTAGATAAGCATTAAGTCTCTTGGGCCAGATTTGGAATCAGATCCTCCTGACTCCAAGGCTGGGGCTCTATCTACTGTGTCCCCTAATTTCCCCTTGAACTG
Organism: Macrotis lagotis; assembly: GCF_037893015.1. NCBI lineage: Eukaryota > Metazoa > Chordata > Mammalia > Peramelemorphia > Peramelidae > Macrotis > Macrotis lagotis. Next base: position 189,495,279 of record NC_133658.1, on the reverse strand, counting down.
AGTCGTAAAGAAAGTCAGTGGGTCTAATAGTTGGATATTAGAAGGGAGAACATTCAAAACATAGGAAATGACTAAAACAAAAGAAAAGAGATGGGGAGATCAATGTTGTGTTTGAGGAACAGCAGGAAAGCAGAGGTTGCTATATTGTAAGGTGCAGAGAGGAATTAGAAAAATGTAGCTAAAAAAGGAATTTTAATTTGATCCTGGAGGGATCCAATTCCTTTGGAGTTGGAGTTGGAGCATGATATAGAGAGGGATGTACCTTTAAAAAGTCATTTTGTTAACTGAAAGTTAGGGTAGGTGGAAAAGGAGAGACATTAGAGACCAGTTAATAGGCTATTGTATAATCTAATTCAGAGATATTAAGGATCTGATCTAGGGTGATGACTGTGTCATTGGTGAGAAGGTAGAGTATTCACCCTGAAGAAAGGTCAGACAGATAGAAAAACCATCATGAAACTCCAAAGTGGATGTACAAGAAGAGAAGGTGGTCAAAGGCTGCAGAGAGGTCCAGAAGGATGAGGATCAAGAAAAAATCATTACATTTTAAAATTCAGAGATAGTTGATAACTTTGCAAAAGCCCCAGGAAGGATGTAAGCCACATACAAAGGAAAACTCATTCATCATTCAATTAAATTGAGCTTATCCCAACAAATCCCAAACTTCTTAGACTCAGATTATTTGAGACAGAGGGGACCTTAAATGCTGCTTTGTACAAACCACTCCAACAGTTAAAAAAGTTATGCAGTAAATATCATAGTGGGAACTAGTCATGATGTCTTCTGATTCCCAAGTCAGTGATTTCGTAGGCATCATGTTACAATTTGCCTTCTCCAGGACACACATTAAGTCTTTCTAGAGAAGTAATCCCTGATCTCATGATTCAGGCTAAAAAGCTGAGCAGGGAAGAGGGGGCAGGAAAATGTTAGGTAGGAACCCCTGAGATGTCTCAAATATACTTTTGCTCCAAGCTAACTCTTTTGGCACGAACATCTGAGATGTAAGGAATCCACAATTTAGAGTGACAGTACAAGATCCCATGATTGAAGACCCAGTTCCTCTGCTACCTGAAGTGGTCCACTCACTGTCCTTCCATGTTGAGAAAAGTCATGGAGAAGCATTCCCCCCTCCCAAGAACAGCCTTGTCCGTGTTACAGGAACCCTGAAGACTCCTTCTTGACTCACAGAGCAGCCACCCTAATTTCAACCCCACCCAATCACCCCAATCATCATCCAAGGGTTCCTGGCCATGGACCAATCAATTTTTTTTCACTTCTTCACTTCTCCCATTCTTCACCTCTACCATTGTGAGATTAGGGTGTGGATAGGGGATTGTGGGGTACAACTTACCCCAAAGCCAGCTATTTTTCTTCTCAAGTGCCTAAACCTGAACTACCTCCTTTATCTGGTAGTCATATACTCCCAACCCAACTTTAAACATCCTGTCACTCCATCCCCACCCTAACACTGTTCTACCCTGCCTTACTCCTTAGAGATGTACAGTTGTTGTACTCAGTCTTTCCTCATCAATTAAAGTTTTCCCTCTCCAGACTAATTTCTTGCCCTTCTGCAAATATTTCCCCCTAGGGTAAATTTCTAATCACCTTGTCTTGGGGTCTGATGTTGCTGTTCAAAGTACTATTGGGAAAGGTAAACTATGAAAGCAGAGGAAGAGGAGACAGAGACTAAAGGCTAGATTGGTTCAAGGGAAGGAGAGATTATTTCTAAATTAGGAATCAGGCAAGCAACATATGAACTGATTCCTAAAAAAAGGAGAAGGAAATATATATACTTAGGACTGTGGGAAAGGATATTAGGGGCAGAGAAAATAGTATGATCAAAAACAGAGATAGGAAAGCAATGAAGCAGTATTGAATAGTACACAAATTATAGCACTTTGAAAACAGAGACATGTCTAAAGGAGTTGGCTACAATTTCCAGAATGGTCTGACCTGCAAAGTCATCAATAATTGGGAGATAATCCTAGGTCTCCCTCTCCTATAAGAACATGCACATATTGTCTCAGGTAATTATGTTATAGGAAGATGATGATTCTAGTATGGAAATAATCATTTTTATAGTACTTGCTATGTATCAGACATTGTGCTTAGAGATTTAGCAAATAATTTATTTGATCTTTACAGTAAACCTGAGATAGAGGTGGTATTATTATCCCTATTTTACAGTTTAGGAAACTAAGGGAAACAGAGGTTAAATTACTTACCCTGTTAGTTTCTAAGGCTGCATTTTAATTCTGGTCTTGCTGACCCAGAATTCTTTCGACCAGATCACCAGTTGTCTCTCATATGATCATAGAATCATAAGACTACAGATTTAGACGTGGAAGGGACCTTAATTTGATAAATACTCACAACCATACAGAAAGGCAGGTACTATTACTTTTCATATTTTACTAAAGAAAAAAAGGAGGCAATTGGAAGTTTATACCTTGCCTAAGGTTACATTAGTACTAAGTGCCAGAGGCTGGATTTTAATTTTTTTTCTTTCTCATTCCAGGCCCAGTCCTTTTTCATTCTTTTTCCAGAGAGGAAACTTGGTCTGAAATTAATCTCTCTAAGGTCACCAATGAGCTTTTATTTGTTCAATCCACTGGCCTTATTTTTAAGTCCTCATTAAACTTGACTTCCCTGTAATTGCTGACAATGTTGATCATTACCATTATCACCACTCTCTTCTGGATACTCTTTTTCCTTTGATTTTTCATAACATTGCTCTTAACATATTTTTCTTCCTATCTACTAAACAGAAGGAAGTATTCTGGTTCCACTCTCCTCTTTTTTGGTCTGTGCTTTGTCTTGGTAACATTAGTTCCTATAGATTCCACTATCATATCTATGCAGGTGATTCCCAAATCTATCTCTCCAGCCCTCATCTCTCTCTCTGGCAGTCCAATCACATTATTTTTAGTATACTCTTGCTATATGCACCTGTTTCATTTAGGTTTAATATGTTCAACACAGAAATCGTTTCCTTACATGTCACTCCGGCCATGCTCATTCACTGTTTTTGTAAAAGTTATCACAATATTTCTAATAAGCTGTGGTTTGCAAATCAGGAGTAATCTTATTTCCCTTTACCCTTGCCCCCATAACTAAACAACTGCTAAATCTTTCAGTTATATCTTTTCAACAACTCTTGACTGCAGACTCTTCCTTCTAGTCACACCACTTTAACTCTAGCTAGATCCTAATTATCTTTCACCTGGACTATGGAAATAGCCTCCTAAATGGTCTCCAGGCATCTCAACTCTAGTTTACAATCTAGGTCTTTTAGTGGCTGCTACCCTTTACATTTTAGACAAACTATAAACTTCTCTGTTTGGCAATAAAAGAAAGCCCTTCACAGCCTAGTTCCAGTCTTTTTTTCATTTTGATCCCCCCCCCCAACTCACCCTCATGTTTTCTACATTCCAGGCAGTCTGGCTCACATATTTGCTATTTTCAATTCCAGCCCCTATATCTTTGAACTGGTTGTTTGTTCCACATCTCTGGGCCATTTTCCCTCTTCTTCTGTCTCCTGGAATATCTGGCTCCCTTCAGGGTCAAGCTCAAGGATGTCTTTCTTCAAGAAACTTTTCTTGATTCCCTCAGTTGTTAGTGCTCTTCCCCATTCTCATTCACTATGTATTTATTTTTTGTATTTCCTGTGACCCTTTGTGAATACATTGTAATAGTGGAATTGAAGTTTCTGGAGAGCAGGGACTGTCTCAATTTGTCTTTAAATCTCCAACACCTAGTACAGGGTCTGACATATAGCAGGTGTGTCATAAACGTTATTTTTTGATTCAGGATTTCTCTGACCCCCAGTTTCTACTTCTATCAAACTGAAGTTTGGACCAAAAGACCTCTGAAGTCTCTCCTAGAACCCAGTCCTAGTATCCTATTTGCATTTGCCCCCCTAACAGATATGTTGTGAAGTGCCTTGTAAATCTTCAAGCATCAAAATGAACTTGTATGAGTATCTAAAGAGATACTAATTCAGCTATTTTATTTTCTTTTCTTTTGTTAAAACACAGAGAAGGGATTGAAAGATGCTCAGAAAAACAAAACCAAACAAAAAAAAAAAACAAAGTACTTCCAAGAGAGTCAAACAGAACGTACGTACTCCTCTCTTTTCCCTTTCTCTTTCCTCTCCTCCATAGGCCTATGTTTAACTTGAGAACCCACCTGCACAATTACATCACAGACACAATCTTAAAGCTAACAAGCATGGTGTTTAATGACACAATGCAGTAGGGAAGATTTGGCTGTTAATGAGCAGACACCTGCTGGCAGCTGGTGGACAGTCATCTACATCTGCAGCAGAGGAGTTTGTTGCCACAGGAGCCCCATCGACTTTCAGCATAACCACAACGTTGTTGACAGAAACAACTGCAGGCAGTTAACCCTCTGGTTCGACCTATGGGGAGAGATTTTCACAATTACTTTCTGCTTTCGTGGATACCAATAAGCAGTAGTAAAATCTGATTCTCACAATTGTTCCCCTCTTGCCAAAAGCATAGTCACAGAAATAAATGAAATAGATTCAGACAATGGCAATAGAAATGAGGATAATGCTGATGAAAACAAAGATGGGCTAACATTTACATCCCTTCAGTACTCTTTAGGTTGTAGTCAACCTGAGGCCTGAGGGCTACATACAGCTTTCAAGTCCATTCATGGGTCATTATTACATTTTATTATTATTATACTCATTGGCAATATGTATTGTATTTAAGTCATAAATATATATTTAATTCTAGGTGCATACCTGACAATTTTTTTTATTGGGTGATGTGGCCCAGAAGAGCTAAAAGGTTGGACACCCATGCCTTATAGCAGAGGTGGGAAACATACACATTATACTGAATTTGAAATCATTTGTCTGGTGCTGCCCCAACAACCTAAAACTAGGAGCTTTTAAAGGATGAATTAATTACATGTTTGTCCAAATATAGCAATCTAATTTTCATGTTTATAATTTTATAGGGCCCAAAAATGATGCCATAAATACCTCTTAAAGACCAAAGCTATGGTTAGACAACAGTAGACCTGGAAAATTGCCGGGCTTTCAGAATCCTGAGAGATTGCTGGAAAAGGACACCTATGTTTGAGACACAAAAGACTTTTGAAGCTGAATGATCAAGTCTTATACTGGACTGCATCAGAACAAGGGTTCCCCAACTCCTAGGTAGTTCTTTCTCCACTGATGAAGGGTTGCCTATTATTTGGAATTGGCTATTGGAAGCGACTAAAAAAATACCAGATAAGGAGGACTGGGGAAAAATACTGGGAGAGCTAGGATGCAGCAGTACATTCCTGTCCTTTTCTGAGGAAGTCTTGGATATAGAACCTGGAGCTTTGGGCAATTATCCTGTAGAAAGGAGACTATTACAAAAGCAACTCAATACTCCCAGGGATGCAAGTGGAGGGTTGGGGCTCAGATGGACAAGAAGATATGAAGTACTTGGGTGGGTTAGAGAATAACTAGGAGAAGAAGATCCTACTCAAAACACACACAGAATTTGCAATAAAACAGATTATCATATGAACTTAATCACCTCCTAAGTGGGCATCTTCTGAGTAAGTAGAAGTAAAACTTAGTTACCTAGTACCATTATCTCACTAGAGAATCTACTCCAAGTTCTGTTTCCAGAGCACCAGCTGTCCTTTACTAGTCAATGTACAGATTGGTCCCCTATAGTCCCTATAGTCCCTATAGTTCTAAGATTGTTCCCTATAATATTAACTTTAGAACTTAATGCCTTCTGACTGATCCAGAAAGAGTCAGAGTTCAGGAATGTCTATAAGGGCTCCCCAACTCTTTATCAGCATCTCCCCTCATTATTTCCTTGCTTTCCCTTGAAGGAGGTAGATTAACAAACCCTTGCAAAAGATGTTCAACTTTTCTCTCAAAGTATGATATTTGCTATCCAGCAAAGAAAAACTGTAATTGTAGACAAAATAGAGTTATTAAACATCATTCCATGGGGGTGCTCTGCCTCTTGGCCTAGATGAACATTAGGAATCAGAAGTACTAGATTTAAATCCCAACTCTGAACCTTATTATCTGTGGACAGCCCAAAGTTCCTGATCTATAAAACGAGGGGGTTGTATTTGATCCAAGGTCCTTCTAGCTCCAAGTCCTGTTCTTGAATATCTTATAGGCTTGTTCACTCTTCACTTTCTTAGACCTGATCATCCCCATGCCTAAAATCTCCCAACCTTCCCCAATTCCATGATCTCTTACCAAAAGTATGACTTGGCAGGAAGAATTTTTGTGGACCATCAGAATTCACTTTTGTTTTAGTCTGTTTTGCATCTTCAGCCTGAGAATTAAGTCCTATATCTTCTGCTGGCTTCTCAGCTGGGGACTGGGCAACAAAGAAGAGAAGAACAAGGAGGAGACAGAGGGATCTCATGGTTGGAGTTTTGGCTGGAACTTTGTTGTCACTGAAATTCAGCAGGTACTTAAGTTCTCTGAACACTGCAGATGGAAAAAGATCATGGCTATATTTATAGAGGAACCTCAAACTCAGATTTTCAAAGAGGAGGGAGTCCTGGCCCTTTGAAGTTCCTTTGATCTACTCCCACTGCCCTTCTTGGTCTATCTGGGCTTCATTCAGGATGCATGTGTGATAATACCTCTCACTTCCCATTTGTCTGATTACTTATCTCAATATGGAGGCACATCTGTGGGTTCTTTGTTCTTTCTAAAGTTGGACACAGATGCATCCTCTTTTCATGAAATTTATAGTGCATTAGGTCAAACCTTTGGTCTAATGCCATGTTTACTAGTGAGAAATCATGTCCTGGAGGGGATCATTGGGGAACTGAAATGATGCATTTATTTATCTAGCAATTCAATGTTTCAAGTGCTTTACATATATTTCATTTGATTTGAACAAAAACCTTGTTATTAGGTGCTATTATTAGTCATAATTTATGGGTAGGAAGAAGCTAATAGATCTTTAAAATGCATTGTGTAAGGTCACATAGCTAGTAAGTTTCTGCTTCAGAATTTTAACTCGGATCTTTCTGATTCTGAATCCCATACTATATAGTAACCTGAGATCTAGGCCTCTGTAAGGAAGAGTGATCTTCCTTAAGTCACTGAATTTTGCCCATGTCAATTGTTGTTGCATCAGAGATGTGATATTATTAGTTGACCTGGATAGAACCCAGGCTCTGGCTAATTGAATTATACTGTGTAATCATGGTAATTTTTAAAAATTCAGCAAACATTATTCCTTATTAAGTGCCTCAAGAGAGGAACTGTGACATAATTAAAATAGTGTTACACCTGGATTGAGCACAGCCTAGATTCAAGTTGCATCTTTGACACTTACAAGCTCTGTGACTATAGTAGAGTCCCTAGACATCACTAAGCTTCAGACAAATGTTAAAGATTTTTCTTAGAGATAGTTTGTAATCTGTATTTGTGGAGGGAAGCTATAGGTCCTTGACAAATTTATTTAAATGCATGGCACAATGCAAGTCATGGAGTGTCAGTCAAAATAAACAAACAAAAGACAGTCCATACCCTAAATGAACTTATATTCTATTAAGGAATATGAAACACAGGTAATTATTTATTGAAATAATTTGAAACGGAAACAAGTCAGTCAATAAACATTTTTCATACATCTACTATGCATCAGACACTGTGCTAACTTCTGAGGAAGAAAAAACAACCAAAAATAGTCCCTGCTCTTGAGGTGTTCAGCCTAATGGAAGAGGCAGCATGAAAACAAACATGTACAAAGAAGCTACATACAGAACATTTATGTGACAATCAACAGAGGGAAGACTTTAGAATTAAAAGGGATTGAGAAAAGCTACTTGAAGATGGTGGGATTTGATCTGGGACTTAAAGGAAGCTAGGGGAATCATGAAGTGCAGGTGAGGAGGGAAAGCATTCCATGCCAGAAAAAAATGCCCAAAGCTAGAGATGTAGGTCTTTTTCTGGGAACAGCCAGGAGGACAAGTGTTACTTTATCAAAGAGTATTTGGAAATGAGGCCACAAGAAGAATGAAAAGGTTGAAGGACTTTGAAATGCTAGAGGATTTTGATTTTGATCCTGTGGGTGATAGGTAAGCCACTGGAGTTTATGGATTAAAGGGGGGGGAGGGTAACATGGTCAAACCTGAACTTCATTTTTTTTTTTTAGTTTTTGCAAGGCAATGGGATTAAGTGACTTGCCGAAGGTCACACAGCTAGGTTATTATTAAGTGTCTGAGGTCAAATTTGAACTCAGGTCCTCCTGATTCCAGGGCCGGTGCTCTATCCACTGCACCACCTAGCTTCCCCCAGACCTGCACTTTAGAAAAATCACTTTGGTGGCTGAATGGAAGATGGATTGGAGTGGGGAAAGACTTGAGATCAGCAGACAAACCAGCAGGCTATTGTGATAGTCTAAGCATTAGATAATGAAGGTCTATATTAGAGTGGTGATAGTGTCAGAGAGAAGAAAGAATATTTAAGAGATATTGCAAAGGTGAAATCCAACAAGCCTTGTCAATAGATTGGATATGGGGAGAGGAGATAGTGAGGAGTTGAGGGGAAACAGGTTGAGAACTTGAAAGACTAAAAGGGTGTTTGCCATTAATAAGGAAATTTTGAATAGGAGAGTATTTAGAGAGAAAGATGATGAGTTCAGGTTTGGATATGATTTTAAGATGTCTACTGAAATCCACTTCTAGATATCTTAAAGGCAGTTTGAGAAGTGAGACTAGAGGTCAACAGAGAGATCTGGACTAGATAGCCATCGATTTATCATCAATAATCATCTACTATGAGCCAGAAACTGTGGTCAGTGATGAGGATATAAGCACAAAAAATAAAGCTTTACTTACTCATGGAGATTACATTCTAATAAGGAGGGCAACAAGTGTGTATGTACATGAAGGCATGTGTACATGGGAGTTGGTGAGATTATCAATTAACGAGTATAGAAGGAGATGAAAACGAGGATAGAGCCATATGGTTCTATTATACACAAGTATGGGAAGGGTCTGGATGAAAACCCAGTGAAGTAAGACTTAGAAGGAGCTTTGAGATAAGTAGGAAGAAAACCAGGAAAGAGCAATGTCCCCAAAATCTAGGGAGAGGAAAATATCAGGAAGAAAAGGTGTATCAACAATATCAAAGGCTGTAAATAGCTCAAGAAGTATAAGAATTTTTTTAAAAAGAATTTGATAAGAGATAATGGATAAATTTAGAGAGTAGTTTTGCTTGAGTGAGAATGTAACAATTAAGTGAGGAACTTTTGATGATGGAGGAGATTTGAGTGTCCTTGCCTTCCTTTCAAGACTAAGTTTCTACTTGTTCTGTGAAGATTTCCCTATTATTAGGGGTGGCTAGGTGGTGAAGTGGATAGAGAGCACTAGCCCTGGAGTTAGGAATACTTGAGTTCTGATCTGGCCTCAGACACTTAATAATGACCTAGCTGTGTGGCCTTGGGCAAGCCACTAAATCCCATTGCCTTGCAAAGATTTCTCTATTCTTGTTAATATACTTATTAACATACTTCCCCTCTTCATCTTCTGTCTTGTCACCTGTGGACATTTTGTATACCCTTAGTTGTCTGGAAGTTCCTTAAGGGCAAAGAAGGTTTTATGTTTCCTTTTTCTGTATCCCTATACATAGTAGGCACATAATAAATATTTGATAAACTGAATTTCATTTAATCATCCTTTCTCCTCAGTGAAGGTTCTTTCTGTTAATAATATCAGTTCAGAGATATCCAGTCACCTTCTCCTATCCTTTAATGCCTCCTACTTCTCTAATGCATAGGAAAAATGGGGTCTTATCAAGTACTACATTCATTTACTTCCTACAAGTAAATTCTCATTCCTCTGGAGTCTGAAAAAAATAGCTTGACTATAGTCTTATATTCTTGAATTGGGTTAATCCTGTCAAACTGGGGCCTGAGCAGTTTTGGCCTTAGAAATTGGAAGGAGCTGAGGAAGGAAAGGCGTGTACAAAGGTCTCAAATTAGAAAGTTTTTAAAAAAGAATTTTTTTAGTTTTCCTTTTATTTAAATTTCGCTTTATCTGATTTAACATTCTACACCTAAACCTCATCTCCATTTTCCAGACAGTACTGAGGGTATAAGTACAAAGAATAAAACAACCCTTAAATAAGATTACATTCTAATAAGGGGGGCAACAAGTGTGTGTATACATGAATGCATGTGTGTAGAACAAATGACATTCTGGATCACTGGTGGAGTTACTCTTTATATTATTAACTCAAAGTTCAAGAGCTAATTTCAGTATTCATATGAGAACCACTATCAACTTTTTTAATTAGTTTCTATAGCCCAAATTCAATTCTAGCATCACTAGCATCAGAATCTCTGTATATGAGTTATTTTTGACTGTTCCTCCATTATTACCTATCAGACCAGACTAATTAAGAAAAATAATAGTAACTGATATTACATATGATATTCCAAAGATTTTTCTCCTCTTTCATAGATTTCATTCTGCTGGTTGATACTACCTTCTACCCATTTCACCCATTACCATAAATCCCCAAACTTCTGACTAAAATCTCAAGCAGAGGCCCTTCATTACAGATATTAGTAAAGAAAAAATGTATGTAAATAAGTCAATTTCTCCAGTCTGTCATGGAAATGGATTTGCCATTGAGCTTATTTAACACTTAAGGAGTAAACACTCTGATCCAGACCATGTCAGAGAGGGCACATCGGGAGAATTTAGAGGTTCCAAATGATAATGGATTAGCAACATTTGCAGTCCTTGAAAAGGATGAAAAAAATGGGGCTTAGCACCCAATTAATAAGTTGAAGTAAAAAGTCAGCTTTTGGAATAACTTCTTTCTGTTTTGCCATGGTTCCCAAGATGTCCTTGATCTCCTTAAATATTTGCCCTTCTACCAGTCAGTGTCTTCATTCATCACCCTAAGCCAATTTGCTCCAGAAGTCATCATAATTTCTAGTTAGGCTTCAAGTTGCCAGATAAAATGTGTTTAAGCAAAGGTTAATTTTTTCTGTTAAATGGGAGTGTGAAGAAATATACATTTAATAGATTTTGTTTTGAATACTCTGAAAGACATGAAAAACTAGAAGAATTGGTTCTGAGTTGGGGCAAAATTGTTTTTATCTTTTCAGATCAGATGAGTTAATGATTATACTTTTCTCAATGGTATAAGGAGGTATAATGAGATAGTGGAAAGACCATGAGCTCTTGAGTGAGAGGACCTGGGTTTATATTTCATCCTGATTTTTAATACTTATGTGACCACCTTGGTCAAATATCAATCTCCTTATGCCTCAGTTTCCTCATCAGTAAAATGTATTATCTATGACCTTATCATTTACATTTGGTTAGAGTTTATCTTACCTTTTTCAGAGATAGCAAAGATCTATAGTAGAGAAGAATAAACAAAAAAGTTCTAGAACAAAAGAGGTTTGTTGTTTTATTTATTCTGTTTGGTTATACTACCTTGATATTTAAAACAGGACAATAGGTGGAAGAGGTTTTTACTAATATAAAATATCTAGACTCTTTAGTGTGCCTAAGACGTTCTTTGTACCTTGACAGATTTGATCTGGCCATCCAACAAATAGTTTTGAAGGTTAATTTACACATGAAGGGTAAAATTTAAAATACCAGGAAGTATATGATGAGAAAAATTAACTGGTTGCAATAAACACTTATAATTTACCTCCTCTGAAATTCTATAACACTTTGGCCATTCATAGGATTGTGAGTCAAGAACTAGAATGTAACCCAGAGGTCATTTGATCCAACTCTTTTTATAGATGGATTTGGTGTAGAAGTCAATGAAACAGAGAAGGAGAAAACTAGGACTGTGATCCTGGCTTCCTCCCATTATTCTCTAGGTAAAGCATTCTTCAATTTTTTTGATGACTCCGGTTATAGGATCAGAAGCATGACAATGATATACTGATAATAATAGTCCTTTGGGGTAGCTAGGTGACACAGTGGATGGAGCACATGTCCTGGAGTCAGGAGGACCTGAGTTAAAATCCAGCCTCAGATATTTAGTACTTATCTATGTGACCTTGGGCAAGTCACTTAACTTCATTGCCTTTAAAAAGGCACAAAAGGTAACAATAGTCCTCCAGAACTTTTGTAGATAGATAATTTTATCCTATGAATGATCCTTCAGTGAGTACAGTGATTTTTCTAAGTTGTTGAGGACAAAAGTGTTTACTCCCCCAGGAGCTGTGTGTTGATGATCCTCTCACATCTTGGTGAAACTGGCTCTTGAATGACTGTCACAGAGCCAACCCCCAAGAAAAACCTTTTCAGCTTAGGGTAAAATATGCTAGAGTTTGTACTCTGATAGCAAAATCTTGAGAGCCCAGGATCACCATAATGAGACACTGAAGGAACATTTCAGCGAAAATTATAGCATCAGCACCCCAGGGCTATTGTGAAGATAAAAATAAGATGCTTATGAAGTGTTTTGCTAACCTGAAAGAACTATATAAATACTTTAATTAATGATAAATAATAGCATTGTCAAAATGCCTCAGTACTCTTATAAAATGCTTTGACAATGATAAATCCTGCATGTGTATCTGTGTGTGTGTTTGTGTGTGTATCCTACAATCCAGCCAAATGGTTACCTTCCTTTTGTGTAATATTTCTCATGCCTTGTCTCCTCCTTTGCTCATCTTAGGTCTTCAGGAATATGCTCTCTTCCATCTTCAGCTTCCAGACCCTGTTTAGATATACCTCCCATAAGAAAACTTTCCAAAGCCTCCTAAACTGATGTCATTTTTAGAATTATTGATTTAGATATAGAAAGAATTGTGGAGGTCATCCATTCCAATCCCATCAATTTATAGATAAAGAAACTGAGGCTCAGTAAAGTTAAGAAACTTGCCCAAGGCCTCACAGACAGAGTCAGTATTTAAAGCCAAGCCCTCTGACTATAAATCCAGCATATTTTACATTGCCTTACATGATCTTTTCCTTCCTCGAATCTGCATAACACTGTATCTGCTCGGATCTTATGTTTGCATTTATCATATTTGTTACAGATTATGACTAGTGGATGTATTTGTAGCATGTCCCTTACTAAAGGGACTGAAGTAATGTCTTCATTCCTGATGCTTCACCCACAATGCTTGGGATAGGACCTAATACATAGTAAATACAAATATTTTTAGAACTGAATGACAATAAATATTCCCTTATACATAAATGTTTTATAGTTTGAAAAGTGCTTACATACTTGTGTAATTTAATCTTCATAGTATCCATAAATAAAGAACAAGTAGAGATAAGAGTGATTTCCTCAAGGATAAATAGCTTATAAATGAAAAGCTTAAATAATGGATTACACAAGCATGTATTGAGGGAAGTGGCATCTTGAAATGTTAATTGAACACACAGAGCTATGATCTTTTTTTATCTTGTCCAAGGGAATGGCACTTTCACCAAAGGGCCTCACTTGGAAAGTTCCAGCTTGGTAAATATCTGCCTTCCACCTGGACCAAGTGTATCCATTTTGATCAACCTGATGCTATATGATGATATTTGTCTTTCATTTTTCTCCTTTTTTTGCAAGGCAATGTGGTTAAATGATCTGCCCAAGGTTACACAGCTAAATATTTTTAAGAGTCTGAGGCCAGATTTTTAACTCAGGCCCTCCTGACTTCAGGAGAGTTGTTCCATACACTGAACCACCTAGTTACCCATCCTTCATTTTCAGAGAAGACCATGACATCAGTGAAGATGATGCCATGACAAGCATATGAATATGATTTAAATAAGTGGGGTTCTGTGCTAAGTCTCCAATCTCACTTTCTTTTTTTATTTCCAAGTTGGCATAACAACTGAGACCATTTACAAATCTAAACTCTCCATAGCTATACCTCAGATTCATCTAAAAGGAAGATATTTACTCCAACTCACAAATGCTACCAAAATTAAGACCATTTGACTCATTTCCTTTCTCCTCATCTCATATTAGATACCTTTCCCCTTATTTATCTCTTTCACTTCTGTCTCTCTAAAAGAAGTGGCTCTTTTTTTTTTTACCAAGAGAAAAGCCCTCTAAATGCATCTTGGATTCCTTCTGATCTGGTTTTCTCCAGATTACTCTTTATAATCCTATGCTATCTCTGATCTCCAATATCTTTTTATCTGTGGACTTTCTTCTTGGATCCTATAAATATACCCCTTGTCTCCCCAATTCATTAAAACAAAAATATAAACAAAATTGCTGAATCCAACCATAGCTACAATACTGTCTACTCTCTATTCTCTTCAACCAAACTTCTTGAGAAAGCTATTCAAAAAAGTCTCATTTCCTCTCCTCTTTCTAAAACCACTGTAATCTCGTTTATGATCTCATCCCTCTATATGGTTTCATAAGTTCCCATGATGTCAATGATCATCTATATACAAATGATTCTCAAATTTAGATATCTGTCCTTAAGTTCTCTCATGAGTGCTGGTCTTCCATTACCAGATCTTTTTTGGACATCTTGAACTGACTGTCCTATGAATATCTCAAACCCAACATACAAAAAACAGAATTCATTATCTTTCCCTCAAACCCCTTCCATATTTTTAATTTCCCTTTTACTTGGTAGGTTACCACAATCTTCTAGTGACTTGGGCTTACCATCTTGGTGTTATACTTGATTCCTCACTTGTATTCACCCTGAATATGTGGTTCTTATCACTTCATACCTAGACTTCTATCAATTCAAATCTGGACTATCACAATAGTGACTCCAGGGTGGTAGTTGATCAAAGAGTTTGGTATTTGTCAGTAAGAGAGTTAGACAACTTATCAGAAACAGATTTTACAGGAAACCTTTGCTGACACTGGGCTTGCCCATACATGCTTCTAAGTCACAGTGATGGGACAAAGGACTAATTGCATCTGTGACCACAAGGGGATAGGGGCCCGGTCACAGTTCCAGTTAGAAAAAGTCTGACACCAGATTTAAACTCAGATCTTCCTGACTCCAGAGCTGAAGTTCTATCTACTTTGCTGCCTAACTGTCTTAAAACACTGACAAGTCCTGCTGAACTGAAAATATTCTGAGAGTAAGCTAGACAATCAATTAATATCCTATAATATAAAGCCCTATCTAATTCTTGATACTAATAATTCAGAAGTCTACACTTGATTGTTGGTCAATTGGGGAGCACAATCAGAATTTTCCCCAGAGTGCCAAATTTAGGTGATTTTGACAATACATTCTGTCCTTCTTAAGCAAAAAGAAAGAAGGAAAGAAAGAAAGAAAGAAAGAAAGAAAGAAAGAAAGAAAGAAAGAAAGAAAGAAAGAAAGAAAGAAAGAAAGAAAAACAATAGAGTCTAATTAAAGTGAAAATTGAAAAGTAGAGCAAATGTTAGAATCTCTGCTACCTTTCTGCTTCCAGATTCCCAGGTCAAATTAAATAGCACCCAGCAACCACCACAAACACACACACACACACACACACACACACACACACACACACACACACAGAGAGAGAGAGAGAGAGAGAGAGAGAGAGAGAGAGAGAAGTGAAAGAAGCTTTAACAAGAATTTATTCATGAGGAAGTAAAATCTTCCTCATTTGTTGCTCGGTAACATATTTATGCCCTTAGGAAGAACTACAGATTAATAATGTTAAAGCTCTCTTTACCCAGTGTCCTTGGCCCTCACCTGACTGAGTTTTAGTAGAACAACCCTTAGCTAGTCCACTAAACTCGAATTCCTAGAATCCTGTGCGCATTAACCCTTCTGGGGAAAGTCCGGAAATGGATGGATTGCGACATTTTAAGAGCAGGTTATTTTTCCAGTTTCTCCAGCCTACCTATTTCAGCTGTGGCCTCACTCTCTCCTTAAGCTCCCAGGTAAGTGAGTGGATTGTCTCTGGCTCAGACTGTATCCACTTGAATGGGGTGCAACTGACCTGAAGGACATAGCTAGCTATAATTTGTCCTAACACTAATCAGCTCAAAACACCCTCTTTCCCCCTAAATACTACTGGTGCTGGACCCTATACATCAATGCAAAACTGTGGTCTAGTCTATGTCCTCCTTTCCATCCTAGTCTCACCAGTGGCTAAATATCCCAGATTTCTGTTTAGTATCAAGAACTGTGGTCCTGGGAAGTTTACCTTTGCAGTGTAATGCAACTGAAAGAATTCTTCAATAAAGCAGATATGGATTCAAATTCTGACTTTGGTATTTACTGCCAGTGTGACTTTGAGCAACTTCTCTGTGAGGAAATGAGATGGATGGTCTTCATTAATTCTGAAGTTCTAAATTTTGTAATCCATTTGATAGGGAATCCATGAAAAGTAGAGGCCAAATTCCATGAGTTACTTTTTTTGGTTTACCAGGTCCCACATTATTAAGTAATACCAATTGTAAGACTCATGGTTTCAAAGACTGATTTGTCTGCTTAATCTTACCATCCCACTACTTATATTTTTGTTTTGTTTTTTTGAAATTATTTTTTATTTCATTAGCTATTTTCTAATTACATGGAAAAAAGTTTAACAATAATTCTTTTTTTAATATTTTAAGTTCCAAATTCACTCTTTCCTTCAATTCACCTTTCCCTCCATGAAGTCAAACAATTTTGTTTCAATTAAACACATTGAGAGCATACAAGACATATTTCCCTATATAAATCATGTTACAAAAGAAAACAAAAATATAGTAAATTTAAGTATTCTTCAATTTGCATTCAGAGTTCATCGGTTTTCTCCCTGAAATGGATAAAATTTTTAAGTTTAAGATACTTGGAAATTAGATCATCTTGGTCAGAATACCTAAATATTTAACAGTTGTCTATTCTTACAATATTCCTGTTTCTTTGTACAATATTCTTCTGGTTCTATTCAGTTCACTTTACATCAGTATATACAAGTCTTCCAAGGTTTTTTCCCTTGGAAAATCTTGTTCATCATTTCATTTTTTTCAAGATTTTATTTATTTTGAGTTTTACAATTTTCCCCCTAATCTTACTTGCCTCTCCCCATCCCCCACAGAAGGTAATTTGTCAGTGTTTACATTGTTTCCATGGTATACATTGATCTCAATTGAATGTGATGAGAGAGAAATCATAATCTTAAGGAAGAAACATAAAATCTAAGAGATAGCAAGATCAGACAATAAGATATCAGGTTTTTTTATAAATTAAAGGTCCTTGATCTTTGTTCAAAATCCAGAGTTCTTTCTCTCAATACAGATGGTATTCTCCACCACAGACAGCCCCAAATTGTCCCTGATGAAATGAGCAAGTCCATCAAGGTTGATCATCGCCCTCATGTTGCTGTTAGGGCGTACAATGTTTTTTCTGGTTCTGTTCATCTTGCTCAGCATCAGATCATGAAAATCCCTCCAGGCTTCCCTGAATTCCCATCCCTCCTGGTTTCTAATAGAACAATAGTGTTCTGTGACATACATACACCAGTTTGCTAAGCCATTCCCCAATTGAAGGATATTTGCTTGATTTCAAATTCTGTGCGACCACAAACAGGGCTGCTATGAATATTTTTGTATATGATGTTTTTACCCTTTTTCATCATCTCTTCAGGGTATAGACCCAGTAGTGATATTGCTGGATCAAAAGGTATGCACATTTTTGTTGCCCTTTGGGCATAGTTCCAGACTGCTCTCCAGAAAGGTTGGATGAGTTCACAGCTCCACCAACAATGTATTAAGTGTCCTAGATTGCCCACAACCCTTCCAACAATGATCATTGACCTTTCTGGTCATACTGGCCAGTCTGAGAGGTGTGAGGCAGTACCTCAGAGATGCTTTATTTTGCATTTCTCTAATAAGTAATCATTTAGAGCAATTTTTCATATGACTATGGATCACTTTGATTATCTCATCTGTAAATTGCCTTTGCATATCCTTTGACCATTTGTCAATTGGGGAATTTTTTTTTAATTTGACTCAGTTCTCTGTATATTTTAGTAATGAGTCCATTGTCAGAAATACTAGTTGTAAAGAATGCTTCCCAGTTTACTACATTTCTTTTGATCTTGGTTACAGTGATTTTGTCTGTGCAAAAACTTTTTAATGTAATCAAAATTATCTAGTTGGTTTTTAGTGATGTTCTCCTTCTCTTCCTTAGTCATAAATTGCTTCCCTTTCCACAGATCTGACAGATAAACTAGTCCTTGATCATTATGTCTAAATCCTGTATCCATTTGGATCTTATCTTGGTAAAGAGTGTGAGGTGTTAGTCTAATCTAAGTTTCTTCCATACTAACTTCCAATTTTCCCAGCAGTTTTTATTGAAGAGAGAGAGAATTTTTTAATTCCAATAGCTGGACTCTTTGGGTTTATTAAACAGCAGATTACTAAAATCCTTTCCTACTATTGTCTATTCCACTGGTCCACCATTCTTTCTTAGTCAATGCCAGACAGTTTTGATGACTGATGCTTTAAAATATAATTTTAGATCTAGTAGGGCTAAGCCACCTTCTTTTGCACATTTTTTCATTGAAACTGGAAATGCTTGACTTTTTAATTCTCCATATGAATTTACTTACAACTTTTTCTAACTTATTAAAGTAATTTTTTTGGAATTTTTAATTGGTAAGGCACTAAACAGGTAGTTTAGTTTGGGTAGAATTGTCATTTTTATTATATTAGCTTGACCTATCCATGAGCAGTTGATGTTTGCCCACTTATTTAAATCTGCTCATCATTTCTTATAGAACAACAGTATTCCATCAAAATCATATACCGAACTACTTACTCAAACATTGCTCAATCGATAAGAATCCCCTCATTTTCCAATTCTTTTCTACCACAAAACTACTATAAATATATATGCATATTTTATGAATTTACATGATATATATATATGGGATGTATTTACAGAGAGGTCCTTCTCCCTATGATTTCTTTGAAATATTAATCTAGTAGTGCAATTGTTGGTTCAAAAGATATGCATAATTTTACAGTTCTTTGGGAATAGTTTCAAATTGTTCTCCTGATTGGTTGTGAACAATTGCATTAGTGTCTCAATTTTTTCACATCCCCTATAGTATTTGTCATTTTCCTTTTGTGTCAT
Source organism: Macrotis lagotis (assembly GCF_037893015.1). Taxonomy (NCBI): domain Eukaryota; kingdom Metazoa; phylum Chordata; class Mammalia; order Peramelemorphia; family Peramelidae; genus Macrotis; species Macrotis lagotis. Next base: position 189,476,230 of record NC_133658.1, on the reverse strand, counting down.
ATTGGCCAATATGCCAGATATGAGGGTTAACTAGGTGGTGCAATAAATAGAGTATTGGCCCTGGAGTCAGAAATTCAAATATGGCCTCAGACAGTAATTACCTAGCTGTGACCTTGGGCAAGTCACTTAACCTCATTGCCTTGCCAAATAAAAATATGACAGGTATGAGGCGGTATCACAGAGTTGTTTTAATTGACATTTCTCAATGATTTAGAACATTTTTTCATTTGACTGAAAATTGCCTCTTATTATACCTTGATCATTTATCAATGGGAGAATAGCTCTTACTTTTTAAAAATTTGTCTCAATTCCCTATATGTTTGAGGAATGAGGTCTTTATGAAAGAAACTCGCTGCAAATGTTTTCCATATTTTCTTTTCTTTTTCTTTTCTGTATAATTTTTGACTGACTTAGGTTTGTTTGTGCAGCAACTGCTTTATAATTTTAGACAATCTAAATTAGAACTCTTGTACCTCCCCTAAACTCCTCTAACTCTTGTTTGGTCATAAATTCACCCCTATCCTTAGATCTGAGAAATATATTTCCTTTTGTTCCCTTAATTTACTTATAACAACCTTTATGCCTATATCATATATCCATTTGTTCTTATCTTTGTGTAAGTTGTGAGATGTTGGTCTTTACATAATTTTTGCCTAACTGCTTTCCAGTTTTCCCAGAAATTCTTATTAAATGTTGCATCCTTATCCCTAAAACGTGGATCTTTGGGTTTTTCAAACATTAGAGAACTGTGGTCATTTAATACCATGACCTGAGTATCTAACCTATTCTACCAGTCCATGAATACCAGATTGTTTTGAAGATTACTGTTTTTTAACACAAGTTAAGATTTGGTACTTTTTGGCTAACTTCCTTCATATTTCTTTCCCATTTTATTTCCTTGATATTTCTGATCTTTTATTGTTTCAGATAAATTTCGTACTATTTTTTCTACCCATATGATAATTATATGTAATTTGATTGATATGACACTGGATAAGTAAATTCATTTAGGGAGAATTGACATTTTTATTATATTGTCTCAGCCTCCTGATGAGTTATTAATATTTTTTCAGTTGAGAGCTTTGTCTTTGTGTGAAAAGTATTTTATAATTATGTTCATATAGTTCCTACATGTCTTGTTATATTACTTCCAAACATTTTATTTTGTCTGTAGTTATATTAAATGGAATTTTTCTTTATCTTCCTCCTGGATTTTGTTGGTAAAATATAAAAATGCTGACTTTTGTAAGATTTTTTATATCCTGAAATTTTGTTGTATCTGTTTATTGTTTCAACTATTTTTAGTTGATTCCTTGGATTCTCTAAGTATACTATCATATCTTTAGCTAAGAGTGAAAATATTTTCCTCATTTTCTATTTTTAATTCCTTCAGTCTTTTTATCTAATTGCTATAGTTAGCATTTTCAGTGCAATATTGAATATTAGTGATGATAATGGATATCCTTACTTCACAACTGATCTTATTGAGAAGGCTTCAAGTTTATTCCTATTATAGATAATGATTGCTCTTGGTTTTGGATAGATGCTTCTTATCTTTAAAAATAAGTTCCGCCTTTCTGTGCTGCCCAGAAGAGGGGTCCATACAGCGTTGTTCACGGTGTCTTAACTTTCAAGAGAAACTTTCACAATGTCTGGAGCCCTGGATGTCTTGCAGATGAAGGAGAAGGATGTCTTCAAATTCCTCGCTGCAGGCACCCATTTGGGTGACACCAATTTGGACTTCCAGATGGAACAGTATATCTACAAATGGGAGAGTGATGGCATGTATATCATTAATTTGAAGAGAACTTGGGAAAAGTTTCTGCTGGTAGCTCATGCCATTGTTGCCATTGAAAATCCTATTGATGTCAGTGTCATTTCATCCAGGAACACTGGCCAGAGAGCTGTTCTGAAATTTGCTGATGCCACTGGCACCACACCTATTGCTATACGCTTCACCCTGGGCACCTTCACTAACCAGATCCTGGCAACTTGCAGGGAGCCTCACCTCTTGGTGGTCACTGATCCTCGTGCAGATCATCAGCCTTTGACTGAAGCATCATATGTTGACCTTCCAACCATTGTGCTATGCAACACAGACTCCCCACTTCGCTATGTGGACATTGCCATTCCATGTAACAACAAGGGAGCTCACTCAGTGGGTCTGATGTGGTGGATGCTGGCCCGAGAAGTTCTGCGGACGCATGGTACCATCTCCCATAAGCACACGTGGGAGGTCATGCCTGATCTTTACTTCTACAGAGATCCAGAGGAGATTGAAAAGGAAGAGCAGGCCGCAGCTGAGAAGGCAGTGACAAAGGAGGAATTTCAGGGTGAATGGACTGCACCTGCCCCAGAATTCACTGCTTCTCAGCCAGAGGTGGCTGATTGGTCTGAGGGCGTCCAGGTGCCATCTGTGCCCATTCAGCAGTTCCCTACTGAAGAGCGGAGTGCTCAGCCAGCTACTGAGGACTGGTCTGCAGTTCCTACTGCTCAGGCCACTGAAAGGGTAGGAACTACCACAGAGTGGTCCTAAGTTTTACCCAGATGCTCTAATAGTGTTGGGAAAATGCTAATGGAAAATAAACATTGGTTTCTTAACCAAAAAAAAAAAAGTTCCATTGATTATTATGTTTTCCAGTGTTTTTGATAGGAATGGGTACTGTAGTTTATCAGTCTTTTTCTGTATCTATTGACATAATAATATTATTTTTATTGCTACTGGTATAGATGTAGACAATTATGATGATAGTTTCCCTAATATGGAAGCAGCTCTGCATTCTTTTTATAAATCCTACCTGGTCATAGTGTATGATCTCTATAATATACTGCTGAACTCTCCTTATAGTATTTGATTTTTTTTAAAACATTCCCATCAATATCCATTAAAGTAATTGATCTATAGCTTTCATCCTCTATCTTTTGCTCTCCCTGGAATTGATGTCAAAACTATATTTGCGTCATAAAAGGATTTGCTGGGACTCCTTTACCTATTTTTTCAAATAGTTTATATAGTACAGAGATTAATTATTCCTTAAATGATTGGTAGAATTCATTTATGAATCCATCTGATCCTCTTAAGGAATTCATTTTATGACTTCTTGAAGTTCTTTAAGACTTTAATTTTATTTTCATTGATGGTAAATTAACACTTTTCATTTTTGATCCTAATAATTTGATTTTCTTCTTTTTTTAAATCAAATTAACCAATAGTTTATCAATTTAATGGATTTTTATTAAGCCAACCTCTAATGTTATTTGTTTGATGGGCTTTTATTGTTTTGGTCTTTGCAAGGTAGTGGGGTTAAGTGATTTGCCCAAGGTCTCACAACTAAGTAATTATTAAGTGTCTGAGGCCAAATTTGAACTCAGGTCCTCCTGACTCCAGGGTCAGTGCTCTATCCACTGCTCTACCTAGCTGTCCCTTGATGGTTTGGGTTTTTTTACTTTCAATTTTATTAATCTATCCTTTGATTTTCAAGGATTTCCATTTTGGTGTTTAATTGGCAATTTTAATCTTTTTTTTCTGTTTTTCTGTTGTTTTTGCATGCTCAATTCATTGATCTGCAATTTTTCTCTTTTATGTAAGTATTTAAAATATAAAATTTTCCCTATGTACTACTTTTCCTGCATCCCACAAATTTTGAAATGCTGTCTCATTGTTGTCATTCTATTTGATGTAATCATTATTTTTATGATTTGTTCTTTGACCCACTCATTTTTTAAGATTATTTAGTTTCTATTTAATTTTTAATCCATGCTTCCACAGCTCTTTATTCAGTGGATTTTACTGTAATGTGGTTTCAAACCACATTATTTTTTTTATTCTTTTTTGCATTTGGTTGTCAAGTTCTTATGCCCTAATGCATGATCAGTTTGGGAAGTTGTCATGTACAGCTCAGGAAAAAGTATACTCCTTTCCAATCCTATTCATGTTTCCCCCATATCTAATTTTTTTTTAAATTCTATTCATCTCCTTGAATTCTTTATCATTTATGATATTGTTAGATTTAGACTCCCCCAAAGATGATAGCTTTTCTATCTACTTCTGTAGTTTATTTAAATTTTCTTTCTTCCCTCTCTACTATTCACTTCATTGTTAGATATATCTTAGTTTATTTATTGTAACACATTTCTTTCTAATTTTTGAGTTCCAAATCCTCTCTTTTCTTTACTTTAAACTCCACTAATTAAAAATACAAGAATATGATATCAATTATACACATGAAATCATTCAAATAGTATTTTCATATTGACTATAATTTTAAAAGGGACACAAAAGTAAAGAAAGTGAAAAAAATTATGCCTCAATTTGCACTGAGTTCATCAATCATCTCTTTAAAGGTGAATAACATTTTTCATCATGAGTGCTTTGTAATTGTCTTAGATCATTGTATTGATCATAGTAGAAAAGTATTTCACAGTAATAATTACAGCATTTTTGCTACTGTGTACAAATTTCTAGTTCTCATTTCAAGCTGAATATCTCATATTGATCTTGCCATATGTTTCTGGAAACTACACCCTTCAAAATTTTCCAAAGCACAATTCCATTACAATCATGTCACAGCTAATTCAAATATTCTCCAATTTTTTACCACCACAAAAATAATTTTTCAAAATATTTTTGTACATATAAGTCATTTTCCTTTTAATTTGATCACTTTAGGGAGTAGACCTATTAGTGATATTGCTGGGTCAAAAGGTGTATATATATATATATATATTGATTTATAGCCCTTTAAGTCTAATTCCAAACTATAACTGAACCAGTTCACTACTCTACCAAAATTTCAATAAGGTACATATTTATCCCTCATTCTTGCCATTTCTGATAGGAATGAGATATTATATCAGAGTTGATTTAAATTTTCTTTCTCTGGGCTAGCTAGGTGGTGCAGTAAATAGAGCACCAGCCCTGGAGTCAGGAGGTCCTGAGTTCAAATCTGCCCTTAGACACTTAATAATTACCTAGCTGTGTGACCTTGGGCAAGTCACTTAACCCCGTTTGCCTTGCAAAAACCTTTAAAAAAGTAAATTGTCTTTCTTTAAACAATAGTGAGTCAGAACATTTTTTTATATGACAACAGATGGCTCTTCTAAAAACTGCCTATTTGTTTGACCATTTAGCAATTGGAGTAGGATTTCTTATTTTTATATTTTTTTATATTTTTATGTTTATTCCAAATTCTGTATTTAAAAATTGTAAATAAGTAAATATTTTAAAAATTAGCATTATCAGAAAAATTCAATATAAATCTTTTGAAAACCATGTTTTCCTGTTTAATCCCTTTTTTTTTCTTTTAAGTTTTTGCAATGCAAACGGAGTTAAGTGGCTTGCCCAAGGCCACACAGCTAGGTAATTATTAAGTGTCTGAGACCGGACTTGCAGGTACTCCTGACTCCAGGGCCGGTGCTTTATCCACTGCCACCTAGCAGCCCCTGTTTAATCCCTTTTAATTAGGTCTACTTTTGCTTTTGTTTTAACTAAGATCATGATTGCTGTCCCTGTTGCCATTGTTTTTAGTTCAGCCAAAGCATATTAGATTCTGCACCACTGTCTTATTTTGTTTTTTTGTATGTCTCTCTGTTTCAGGTGGATTTTTTTAAACAACATTTTATTGGATTCTAGTTTCTAATCCATTCTGCTATCGGCTTCCATTTTATGGGTGAGTTCATTTCATTCACAGTTGGTATTATAACTTTACAATTGCCTAGATCCTATTTTCTTCAATTTATACCTCTCATGTTTTATACTATCCCTCTTTCTAAAGTCTTTTTTTCCCCTGTGAGTATTGTCTTTTTTTTAAATCCGCCTTCCCTTTTATCACCTCCCACTTTCTTTTTTTCCCTTTCCTTCCTATTTCCCTATGAAGCAAGATAGAGTTCTATTACCAATTAAGAATATAGATATATATTTCCTTCTGTGCACCTATTTAGATGTGAGATCCAAACTTTGCTACACATCATTTCCCCCTCCATTTAAAAGCTTTTTTTTGAGCAGTTCTTTTAGATGTGATAATTGTCCCCATTTTTCTTTTCCCTTCCCCCTTCTCATTCCTCTTTTTCTCTTTTCCATTTTTATATCCCAACTTAATTGAATCATTTCTATGCCTTCTTTCTATGAAGACTCCTTCTGTTTTATTAATGATGTTCTTAGAAGATGTGTATCATCTTCCCATACAGAAAACTAAACAGTGTAACCTTATTGCGTTCCTTATCATTTCCCTTGTGTGCTTCCTTTTCTATGCTTCTGTATCTGAGTCAGATTTTCTATTCAGCTCCAGTTTTTTTTAGCAGAAATTTTTGAAAATCTTCTATTTCATTAAATATTTGTTTCCCCTTGAAAGATTACACTCAGTTTTGCTGAGTAGTGGATCCTTGGTTGTAATCCTAGCTCTTTTGCTTACCAGAATAACACATTCTAAGTCCTATACTCCTGTGATGTGGAAGCTGCCAAAATTTGATTGTGGATCCATGTTATTTGAATAGTTTTTTCTCTTAAGTTATTTTCTCTTTGACCTGGGAGCTCTGAAGAGTTGGACTATACTATTGCTGGGTATTTTCATTTGACTTTGATTTCAGGTGCTGATAGGTAGATTCTTTCAATTTCTATTTTACCCTTTAAATCTAGGAGTCAGAGCAGATTTCCTTGATAATGTTTTGAAAGAGGATATCTAGATTCTTTTTTTACTCACTGCTTTCAGGTATTTCAATAATTCTTAAATTAACTCACCTCAATCTATTTTCCAAGTCAGTTTTTTTTTCAGGGAAATATTTAACATGGTCTTTTTTCCTTATTTTTTTATTTTCTTGTATTGCTTCTTGATTGCTCATGGAGCCATTAGCTTCCACTTACCTGATTCTGACTTTTTAAGGAATTCTTTTCTCCAATGAATTTTTGGTATATATATATTTTTCCATTTGACCAATTCTGCTTTTTAAGATATTATTTTCTTCAGTATTTTTGTGCAAGCTAGTAATTGTCTTTTCATAATTTTCTTCCTTTGTTTTATATGTCTTTACACAATTTTCTTCTGAAATTCTTCTTTGATTGTGAAAAAAATTTTTAACCCTACTAGGATCTTTTACTGGGCTTTTATCCAATTTATTTTTTTTTTCTTTGAGGTTTTACTTGTGGTTATTTTAACTTCATTGTCTTCTTCTGATGTTTGTGTTGATCTGCTGTCAACCTAGTAGCTTTTATTATTAGATTCTTTTTTTATTGTTTGCTCATTTTCCACTCTGTTTCTTGAGATGTAACTTTATGGTTAATGTTGGACTCTGTTCCATGGGGAAGAGAGTGAGTGCCTCTAGCTCAAGCTTCAGACTTTTTGAACTGCTGTTTTCAGATCTAGTTCTAGACATTCAGAAGTTTTCAGTGCTTCTAAGGGGCAACACTTCTCTGAAGAGAAAGATGCGGTACCTCTTCTCTTAGTTTACACTCTGATAGTATTCCCTTGGTATTGCATTCAATACTAATTCTCAGGGTCCTTCCTTCATTGCAACTGAAAATGATACTGTTACTCAGGGTCCCTGATCTCAAGAGAGCAACATGATGTTGACCCTCAGGGCTTCCAATTCTAGAAGGAGTACTCCTCTTTGTCCTTAAACTTTGACCCAAATGCATGAATAGGCAATAGACTTGCCAAACAGCATATGGTCCTGCATGTAGTGCCAACATAGAAGTACCCTGAAATCAATGACCAGTTGTCAGATCCTGGAACCATCCCCTAACTTGAGAGATTCTGAAGTTGCTGCTACTTCTGTCCTCACTACTTAGTCACACCACTGGTATTTCATCTACATGAACTCTATACTACTCTACTCCCCCACATCACAACTCTCTCTTTCTAACCTATGTTATTTGGAGTTGGAGAATGCCTTACTCCTGTCCTATTGTTGACTTGCCAGTACAAAATTCTATCTGAGGCATTATTTTAAAGTTGTTAAAAGGGATTTTGGGAGAAATCAGCATTCTCTATTCTGCCGTTCTAGGCACACCTAGAAGTCTACTTTTCTCTATAGACAAACAGATGTGAACAATAATCCATCTGGGCTATCATAGACTAACTTTAGGGAGAATTTGAATCAATTGATAGGCATAAAATATATACCATAAAGAAATGAATAATGGTATAGGGTAAAACCCTGGACTTGGAGTTGGAGCATGGGTTTGGTTTCTTGTTCTTTTTCTTACTAATTGTGTGATGGTGGGCAAATAACTTCTCTTTTCTGGGTCTCAATTTCCTCTGTAAAATCAAGGTTCTATTAGACCCTTACAAAGGTCTAATAGATTATAATTCCTCTAATTCCATGAACACATGAATCTTCTTTGTCTACAAAGAGATTACAATTTGTAGTAAAGTTCAGGTGAGAATATTATGAGGATGACCCTAAGATAAGAATACTGTTGTGTGATTCCACAGTCAAAAACACTATAAATTCATTCCCATTCTGAGGGCCATATTCCTCCAGGAAGAGCCACAATGACAAGGAACTGAGATATTTCAAGGGGAAGTCAATGCATCTTAAGGAAAAATAGTCAAGGAATCTTCTACTCATCTATTATCAATGGAACTGTTCCTAATATCTCTCAACTATTCTCTATCTTACAGTTCCCAAAATACTATATTCCTGGCTACAAATGTCACCTGTCACCCTTCTTTTTCTATCCCCAATGTCCTGTTTTTTTATTGTGATCCTCATCCTCAATCTTAACTCTTTCCCATGATCTATCCTAGCTCTTCCTCCTCTTCTGTTTTGCTCACTGGAACAAATTTCGCCTCATTTGAAATACCTTCATCTCATTCCAGTTCCAATTTCTGTCAGTCACAAACTCCTGATTTCACCAGGCTATCCATTTCAGAATCCAAAACACCAGAATGCCACTGCATTTTCTCTAATACTTTTGCTTCTCCTACAACACACTGGTTCTCATACAACACACTGATAAAGCTCATTGATTCCTACTGCAAAATTCTTACTTTCCTTCTATCACCTTCACGAAACAACTTTTCCTCTTTTAAGGTTTTCTCTACCTAGAAGTGTTCTAGAAGCACATTGAACCAGCTCTGAAGATCTGCTTGTTATATTTTTATTGTGAGCATTTGCATCTTGAAAATAGTCAATGCTTCAAATCAGGGCTTTTTTTATTTTTTGTTGATTATCTAGTCAAGAAAATGATAGAGAAACTGTTAATAAACTCAAAATTGTGTTGTACATACATTTTTAGCAATTAGTTAATTTTTTATTAACTCACACCTAACTCATCTCAAAGATATTATCCAATCCAAATCTTGGTGGAACTTATATACCAATCTTCAGGTAATTCTCTTCTTTTTCAACCTTCATCTCATTTTTCTTAACTTATCTCATGCCCATATACTAAGAGATTAGAACACAATTGTGTATGTTATCATTCCTTTAAATACAATAAAATCTCAAACTTTCCCCTTAACTCGCATGGAACATTCCTCGACTCTATTTAAACCATATCCTGGGATGGTCACAGCCTTGTTCCTGCCATCATTCATTGTGGTCCACTTTTACAATCAAGAACTCTTAAATTTTACAATTTGTTTTCTATCTCTTGTCCTTCAATCTCTTCCCATGGCTTACCTTGCTAAAACCTATTTCTCATCCTCACCTTGACCTCCAATCTCTTGATTTTTCAATATTCTCCCAGGATATCATCTAAGCTCTATTTCTCTTTCTTCCCTTCCAAATTTTAAATCTAGTCAGTTTAGTTTTATGATATCTAATATAAACTGGGTCCTAATTGATTCTATCACACTCCCCACAAAAGTTGTCCCAAACTCTCTCTACTTAAGTCTCCCACATGACCTCCTCCTCTGACCCTCTCAGCTGAGAGTATTACCTCATATTTCACTAAAAAATAGAGGCTATATGCTCTAATTTCTTTTTTTCTTCCTTTCCAAACCTCCTCATACCCATTTATACTATTCCTCATCCTTTTCTCATTTACTCAAGTTTCTGGAGAAATATTAGTACTTTCTCATCAATGTCAACTTCTCAGTCACCTTTATTATATCATTTGCAGGATCCCACTGTGCAACTGTGGTTATATCCCAAACTTTGGTTGTAACTTCTCTTCATCTTTCACTATATTCTCTTTTATGGTAGCCTCATCAGTTTCCACAGCTTTAATTATCATCTCTATGAGGATGAGTCACATACATGAATGCAAATATCTATTTATCAGCTAACTGACAGAACAGATGGAGCAATGGATCTGGAGTCAGAAAGACCTTATTTATCCACTTCCTCAGACACTTAAATTCCTATGTGACCCTGGACAAGTCAAGACTCCTCGTTTTTATAAGCCCCTGTGAAAGTAGGGACTCTCCTTTACCTTTCTTTGTATCATCAATGGTTAGTACATTTTTAAAACATAATAGAAACTTAGTAAAATCTTCTTGCTTTGACCTTCACTTAATGACTGTCTACCCCAGTTTCTTTGTCTGAAAAATGGGGGAAAATATAATAGCTATCTCACAAAATTATTGTGATAAAATGAAATTAAAGTACTACACAAAAGCTGATTGCTGTCTAGATAGATAGATAAATAGATAGATAGATAGATAGATAGATAGATAGATAGATAGATAGATAGATACACACAATATTTACACACATAAACATGGCTTTTTCTTAACTCTCAGTCTTTGATGTTGCTGATCATTCTATCCTTGATTTTTTCCTAGACTTTTGGACACCACTCTCTTCTGGCTTCCCTCCTATCCCTCAGTCTCTCTTCTCTGCCTCCTTTGTGGGATCCTCTTCCAGAAGACACTCGTTAATTATGTGTCCACAAGACTTTGTACCTGGGTCCTCTTCTCTTCTCCCTCTTTACTATTTCACTTGGTGATCTCATCAGTTCCCCTTCTGGTTCTCAAATATAACTATCCTGCCCAAAACTCTCTGCTCACCTCTAATGTCACATTTCCAGCTGGCTTTGGAACATCTCAAACTGGATATCTAAATGATATATTAGACATATCATCAACATGTACAAAATCAAAATTATTATCTTTCCCCTTAAACCCTCCCCTCCTACAACTTCATTCCTATTCATATAAAGTCCCCCCAGGTTCTGAATACAATTATCCTTGATCCTATACTATCTCTTACTTGCCATATCTGTTACCAAAATCTATTGGCTTGACTTTTGTGACATCTCTTGAATTATCATCCTTCTCTCCTCTGATACTGCCACCATCACACATATAACTTATTGAAATAGATCCCTGGTGAGTCTACCTGCTTCAAGTTTTTCCTCACTTCAATCCATTCTCCATTCAGTTACTGAAGTGATTTTCCTAAAGTGTAAATCTGACCTTATAACCCCCCTACTAAAAAATTCCAGTGTCTCCTAGTCAAAAGAAATTCACCTTGTTTAGCATTTAGAGCTCTCTGTAACCTAGCACCGCGATCCCACCTTTGCAGTTTTCTTACATCTTACTTTCCACTGACACTGAACTCCTGAATGTTCCATAAATAAGAAATACCATCTCTCAACACTGGGAATTTTCTCTCACTATTCCCCATTCTATCCATGCCTAAAAAGCACTCCTTTCTCATCTCTGCTTACTGTATTCCCTTACTTCTTTTAAGTCTCAGATAAAATCTTATCATCTACAGGAAGTTTTTCTTAACCTCTTTTAACTCCAGTACCTTTCCTCTCTTAATTATTTCCCTATTTATCCCACATGCAGCTTGTTTGTATCTGTTTGCTTGTCCTGAACAGGAACCCTTCCTCTATTTGTTTCTCTGATACTTAGCACAATATCTGGCACCTCATTGGCACTTAATAAATATTTAATGATTGACTATATGATATGTTGTATGACCTTGGTCAAGACACTTAAGCTCTGTTTGTCTCAGTTTCTTCTTCCATAAAATATGGTTAATAATAGCACCAACTCTCAGGGCTACTGTGAAGATCAAATATGATAATAATTATAAAGTGCTTAGTACAGTGCCTGCACCATATGAAGGACTGTAGAAATATTAGCTATTATCAATAGTAATAGTAGTAGTAGTAGTAGTAGTAGTAGTAGTAGTAGTAGTAGTAGTAGTAGCAGTAGTAATAGTAGTGGTGGTAGTGTTAGTAGTAGTATTAACAGTGGTAGCAATAATATATATACAGCAAGCATAAATAACTGACTGCATACAAACATACAACACACACTCAGTGTAAGAATTGTTTCTGTATCATTTTGTATGAATGTTCAAGTCACACATCTTTTTTGTGTGTGTATGTATTCTTGGTTAAGAAGTTCAGTTCCCCTGTTGATCACTGTTTTATTCTTTCTTCAAGGAAATCTGCTATCATAAAGGGATTCAAGTGGACACCAGAGTCTGGTCTATTTTCTCTAACTTTGCAAGTAACCTCAAACAATGAACATTTCTTAATCACAAGAGTCCAGTTACACCTCTGAGTTAGTTAAAAGAAAACTTGTTATCTGTTTGTTATCTTTGACGACCTCTTGGCTAAACTGATATATTTCCACAGGATGTATTGTCTTTGCCTATCCTTGTACAATTCTGGAGGCCCAGGAAGTCTGCTATCCTTGGCCTATCAATAGCCCAAAATGCAGATGGATCATGTAAATAAATTCCCTAAGGCAGAGAAAGGGATTGCTAGCCTTACGTGAAGCTTATGTAACCAGTCATGATGTCTTCATTTCTATGATGCAGCCAACCCCATAAACAATTGGATTATTTTTCTCACTTATACAATTCTGTTCTTTGTTATTTGCTTATAAAAAAGCATCTGCACCATCTCCTCAGAATGACTGGCCAATCTGAATCAACCATTTGATTTACTTTATTGCTTAGAATGGTGTTTTTCAAAGTCATGTTTTAAATTATACTCCTTAAAGACAAAAATAGCTATATCTTTATCAGTACATTGGGGAGGGGGTTGCTTTTGTTTTTACTTCAGAAAAGAAATCATCTGAAAATTCTGGTATTCTTTTTCCTGAATCCTTTTTTATTTCTCTTAGAATGTGATATTTTATGCCCTTCTTGTAAAATAAATTTTAAAATAAAAAGTATAAATTTATATGTTATGTTAAAATATATATATATATATATATATAGTAAATATACATTTATTAATTCCCTTCCTTCTCTAAAATTACCAATAGCAGTTAGATATTTGGGAGTGTAAAACTATTTTCTGAAAATCAACCATCACAGCTTTAATCAATATTAACCAATTAGAATTAGTAAACTAATAAATTTGTTCACTTTTATAATCATAAGACTGAATTTGAAGGAAATTTTAGTATATTTAGTTATAACATGTGCTATTGTTTATGTTTTATTATATTTTTGTTTATTTGGTTAAATATTTCACAATTGTATGTTAATCTGGTTCAGGCTGCCCTTGGTAGTGCTGTTCCCATATATAGCCCATGAAACATATTTGATGTATCTGGACCAACCAGTGTTCCATCTTTGTTCTCCATACTTTTATACTGGCTTTAATCCATTCCTAAGGATATATTGTCTCCTTACATCTCCCTCTTTAATTCTCTAGCTTCATTCAAAAGTGAACTTACATGCCACATTATACAAGAAACATTATCTAATTTATTCAGCTTCCAGCAGTTTTCCCAATTGCCTTACAACTATTTTATATATATGGTATATCAATATGTTTTCTCTCCAAGTAGAATATAAACTCCCAGAGAGGAAGAAAGTAGTTATTGTTGTCTTTATATCTCCAGTGCTTGGCACATAAAAAGCACTTTATAAATTTATTAATTGACAAATTGATTGAAATATTAACATTTTCAGAAGAATGTCTCTGCATTGTTGGATTTTCTGATATATATTTTCTGGATAACTGAGAGTTTTATCCCATTAAGCACCAAAAAATAACATTGTTATTGTAACTATATTGCAAGCAAAACATGCTAAAAATGTGACTTTTTTGATTTTAGTTCTTCATGTTCTTTTTTATACACTAGAGATAGAATGTAATTTATCACCTTTCTTTTGAAAACTCATGACTATCATTATGAGAAATGATTGGCTTTTGCTTTAATAATCTCAGGAACCAAGAAATAGTATATGATCTTGACATCAAATATTTTTGAGCTTAGTTTTGTCTGTTTTTTATATATTTTCTACTTCCTCCATCCCTGTCAAACTGCCGGAATCTGCTTCATGTTGTTTCATCATGTTTACCTATAGAAACCCCTTTGCCCTATTTAAGATGACTACGTTTTAATCTTCTGTAGTTTTATTAATCATATAGCTCTTTGCTGGTACTATGTGCAAAGTAAGAGTAAATAGATTTTGAGCAAGATTCAGAAAGACTCTAAATGAAAATGTTTCATAAGTCTTAGTAACTAGACCACCAAAATAATTCTGCATGATCCAAAGCAATTTGGAGAAATGTCCACTCAATTAATCAATAGTCAGGTCAGTTAACTTGCCTTTATTAAGTATAAGTGGAGACACAAAGATATAAATGGAACTACCCCTATTCTCTGGGTGCTTATGTTCTATAGGAGTAGACAAAGAATATATATATATATATATATATATATATATATATATATATATATATATGTATGTATGTATATGTATATGTATATGTATATGTATATGTATATGTATATGTATATGTATATGTATATGTATAGCTAGATGAAGTATGTGCAAAATAATATAAACACAAGATAGTTTATTTGGAGAGATAAAACTAGCATCTGAAAGGATCAAGACAGACTTTAAGCAGAAGGGATTATATGAGCCATGAAGAGCAGCTAGGAATTCTCAGAGGCAGATAAAGGTTAGGTAAGGTAAGGTATTCCAAAAGTCTAATATATGTCTCTTAAGTCTCATCCTGCTAGATGTTTGCCCTTCCAGAGCTCATGGGAGGGAGCAAACAGCCTTGACTCTCTGGTTGCTGCGCAGCATAAGGCAGGCCCAAGTGTTGCAGTTTCCATTTTACTCCTGAGGCAGACTGCTGGGGGTGACCAAAGGGAAGGATTGGGACCCCGGGAAAGAACACCAAGCCCTACTGCATTGCCCCACTTATGGTAAGAAGTATTCAATAAAGGGAATTACAGGGAGGGAGTTTGGAGAGTTGAGTATATTGGCATAATAAGTGTCCATTGTGGAGAAAGACTAGGGGAAACATGGGGAAGGGTATCATGTGATCATTTTTCCAAACTATTGCCAAGATAATTATTCCCATTTTTACAAGAGAGACAATCTACCTGATCAGCACTCATAATAGTTATGACATCAGGAGTGTTCAATTTTGGGTTAATTAATAATGTTAATGTATTATTTTGCATACCTGCTATGAGCAGATTACTTCATTAAGTAATGCTCTAAAATAGCCCCTCACCTCAAGAATTTTTGTCTTCTCGATGGATTTGAAGAAGTAACTGACAGGTATATGATTTCAAGGGAGAAGTTCTAAGAATTGTGGGTGATGGGAAGACGAAGAATCCTATGGAAGAAGTTGTACATGAGAGGAAGTAGGAATTCTATAAGTAAATAGAGATTCTTCCAAGCAAGAGATAATAATAAATTCTGAAAGAACTTGTCTACAAACATAGGAGCAAGACATAGAATGTCATATACATGGAATGGTAAAAAAGACTTTTCTAGAACTGAGCTTGTAAAGGGAAGTAAAGGGAAAGAATTATGGAAAATAGATTGGAATAAGTGTGCAAGGTTTTAAATTACAAACACAAGGGTTTGAACCTTATCCTACAAGCAAAAGGAAACTATTGAGGATTCTTGACTAGACAGTGACCTAGTCATAAAGATATTCTATGATAGGGCTGGCTAGGTGGCATAGTGGATAAAGCACCGGCCCTGAAGTCAGGAGTGCCTGGGTCCAGATCCGGTCTCAGACACTTAGTAATTGCCTAGCTGTGTGGCCTTGGGCAAGCCACTTAACCCCATTTGCCTTGCAAAAACCTAAAAAAAAGATATTATATGATAATAATTTGGCAGTTTTACATAGGATAGATTGGATTGAATTGATGGAAGAAGACCAATAAAGAGACTTCTATAACTGAGGGTGCCTCAGAGAAATAGGAAAATTAGGAGAAGGGAGAGTTTTAGGGGAAAAGGTAATGAATTCTTATTTTGAACATGCTGAATTTGAGATGCCTATGGGAGATCAATTAATCAATTAAGCACCTATTATATAGCAGACACTGTTAGCGCTAGGGTTACAAAGAAAGATAAAAGACAGCCTCTGTCTTCAAGTAGCTTCAAGTGCAGAAGGAGAAGCAGGAGGATTGGCTAGGTGGTGCAGTGGATAAAGCACCGGCCCTGGAGTCAGGAGAACCTGAATTCAAATTCTGCCTCAGACACTTAATAATTACCTAGCTGGGTGATTGGGCAAGTCACTTAACTCTATTGCCTTGCAAAAAGAAAAAAAGAGAAGCTGGAGAAATTGTAATTAATACTCAGAGAAGAGAAAGTACTCAAAACAAGAGAATGGTCAATAGTATTTTGTGCTCCAGAAAAGTCATGTAAATTGAGTGGTGAATGAAGGCCTTTGAATTTATTAGTTGAGATCATTTGTTATCTTAGAACAATTTCAATTGAGTGGTGAAGTTGGAACCTAGAATGGATCAATAAATTTTTATGGGATTGGATTAAGTTAGATTGCAATGGGTTAAGAAAAAATTCTATTAAAGATGAAATTTTAATTTTAGCTGTTAGTCAAAAGGTGAAAAATTGTCCTGTGAGTTAAGAGAACCTTAGTGGGAGACTGTACTGTGTATTTTCACAAACTCTCCTTGCATGGCAGTTAGAACATAATGAGGCACTGAACAGAACAATTCTTTTCTCAGGAAGGTGACTCATGAAGGTTCTGCTTAGTTATAGAATGTTCTCTAAAGTCACTGGATCTGTGTTCTGAAAGTTAAGGCTACAGAGCAAAAGAGGGAATGTCTGGGAGAATATTTCAACAGCAAAAAGTCATCAAACTTTTAAGAACCAATATTCCATAATCAGAAATTTTTATATCTGAGGCACATACCTTAAAGCATCCCCAAGACAGGAAATATAGAGCAAGATCTCAGGAGAATCTGGGGAGAATAGGTTGGGATAATGGAGAAATGTTAACTGACTAATAGCTTCCCAGTTTAAATTGTTGTTCTTGCTAATTAGGTTTAAATTCTTTTGCTTCTGCAATGCTGTAGAACTTCAAGTATGTTGAGTGTCTTCTGTCCTTCATTTTCATTTACCTGAGACAAAGCCCTACACATTCCACACTAGTTTTGACTCTCTTACAGATATAAGACCAATGACCAACTCTTTCTACAGATTTTCTCTTTCTTGAGTCTGTTTTTCATAAGAAAAAAAATGGGAACCTTTGAGATGTCGTTACTGAGAATATTAACTCAAGGATAGAAAGGAAATAATTGATTCATTCCAAGTCAGCCCCAACTGAACTAATTTCTCCACTTGAGACCTCAAAAAAAGATTAGCAGTGAGTTCTGGCATGGTAGAAAATATAAATTTTCTTGAACTTATTTTTTGTCACAATTATATCAACAACATGACCTAGTTTTTTTTTTTAACTGTAATTATATGTATCTAGCTACATGGTAGATAGGAAGGGAGTGAATATGCCTCGATACTTCAATGAATCTTCAATCTTAATGTTATGAGGACTCCATCCATTATACATAATGTAATCTCTTCCCTAATCTTGTCTTGTGTGAGTCTTGTGTATTTTTTTCCTATTATACTACTTGCTTGATGCTCCTACTCAGAAAATTGTTATATCAAGTGACAACTGTGATTCCACTATCAAGGAATTTTTTATTAACTTAATATCTAAAAGAAACCATTAATTTTTTTTCTTTATGAGTCTTTGTGATTATCAATAAACTATAAACACCAAAGGATCTTATTTCCATTCAATCATTTGCGGGACTAAAAATACAATCTTGCTATAGAAAACTGTTGGTAAAAGTTTAACTGTCCTCTGGTTAGTGCAGATTGCTGAATTTGGAGTTGAAAGATATAGATTAAATCCTAGCTTTGTCTATTACTATCAAAGTGACCTTGTGTAAGTCATTTAACTTCTCTATGTTTGATTTTACTGAATTGTAAAGTTAAAGAGTTGGATTAAATGACTTAGATGTTTCCTTTTAGCTCTAAATCTATGACCAGTTATTATGTCATTGTCAAGGACTTATTTCACTCTATCACATTGGTTTCAGATTCCAAATATTGTGATTCTACTGTCCTCAATGATGAGAGTAGTTCACTATAGAAATATTGGAAAGTCTATTTCATTTCATGTCTATTTTAGGGTCTTCTAGTTTTATGTATAAATGTTCTTGTAACCTTGGGCATTGCTATATTTCACACTACATTTATTACATGCACACATTCGCCATCACTGCTTTACTATGTTTTATGAGATAATATTATTCATTATTATCCACTATCTTCCTCTATTAAGAAATTGTCATACTCTAAACTATTTTTGACTTGGATGCCAATTTTCCCCTTGGCAAAGAGACTGTGTTTTTGCTTGGCTAAGGGAATTTTTTGACTCTTTGGCCCTGTTTTGACTTGGGATGAAAGTTAATAAGATCAATGGAACAGGAACCATGAATCTCAATAGCTTCAATATCGTAGATGCTCACTTAAGTTTCTGTGTGTGTGTGTGTGTGTGTGTGTGTGTGTGTGTGTGTGTGTGTGATGCATCCTGAGCAGAGCAGGGTTAAAAACTTCCAGGGCCATAGAGGACTAATACACAACCCAACCTAGACAATACAAAAAAGATGCTAAATTTAGATTGGAGAACATTTTATGATATGATAGTTATAACACCCTGTCCAAAGAGTATCAGTTCTCAGGAGTCATGGTTATATCTCTTTAAAAATATAACATCAATATCAAGAACATGATGGTTATTAAAGTAATAAATTCTACACTCACCAAGCATACATACCTATAAACTTTTAAAAGAATACTTTTATGTCCAATGGACATTTCATCTCTTGATTGTCCCTTTTCACTGGCTGTCTCTCATGTCTGAAATACTTTCCTTCCTCATGTCCAGATTATGACTTCTTTCACAACTATTCCGGATATCTTCTGAAATGGTCCTTTCCCATTCCTCCAAGGTCTCACTGTAATTTTCTTCCCCTTGATATCACTGCATCTTTACACTATATATGTCTTTTATTAATATAGTTATTTTCATGTCTGCTCCATTATAATATGAACTCCTAGAGGGAAGGAATTTTGTTGTTTTTCTTTCTCTGTATTCCACAACACAATAGCATATGTGAGTGTTTGTAGCTCAAAAGAATAAGAGATATTACTACCCAATCCATTTGTAATAGTGGGAGGTCCATGAGTGTGGTATATATTTTCAGAATTTTGCAATCTGTTGATCGGTTTACTGATTTTTTTTCTTTTTTCTTTGTCTTAAAATATGATGTTATATTGGATGGCTCTCTAAGAAGAAAAAAGAATGAAGCCTTAGAGAAATTTTGATGATGTAAAAGTAACGAAAGTAATTAATACAAATATATTTAAAAATAAATTCTTGTTCAATGAATCTAAAAATTGGTGATGATCAAGCTCAATAGTTTCAGCTTTTTCTCCTTCCATTTTTCAGCATCAGTGACTTCTTTGTACCAGGGTAAGCTACAAAAATTGCATTCAGTCTCCTCTCCCCATTATTATCCTTCTAATTTAGTGTTTATTTCTCGTTGCACTGTTATGTCAATGATAAAGGTACATAGGCAGCTTATTCGGAAGATTATGGCATTGGTTAAAGACTTTCTTTTCTATTACAATGGAATATATTTAAATTTTTATGATCATGTTTGGTGTTTATTATAACAAGTGCCTTCTGATTCTTCTATTAAAGAGAGCATTTGTGATATTTAGAAAGGGTATTGAAATTTGTGCATGTCTTTGGCACCTTTTATTTTTTAATTAGGTACATTATTTTCCAAATTATATTTATCATCTTCCCTCAAAAAAAAAAGATCAATTTGACCTCTAATAGAGCTGAAATACTAGATATTTGTCTAGTGAGTGCCAGCATTGGCACTCCACCTAAGTAGACCTCAAACTTCCTTAACATTTGAAATTGTTATTTTTTTTGTCAAGTTAAATACAAAAATTTTAAATTAACTATCTTCAGCCTTTCTCTTTCGCTTTCCTTTAAATGTCTGTTAATGAATTTTTGAGAATTGATTTGAGACCTAGGATTTGGAAATTCAAGTTTAAGTGATCTTCTTATAAGGTCTCCAATATACCTTCACAAAGAGACAAGAATAATTTTTGCTTTGAAAGGCTATTTCATACTGCATAATTTTCCAATAAATAGATGTAAGATTCTTGAGAGTAGGCGCTGGTTCATTTCATCCCAAGATCCTATAAGATGCAGTAGCTAGCACAAAATAGGTATTCAATCAATACTTGTTTATTAACTATTGGACATAAAAATTGTTTAGATACTCTACTGTATATTTGAAAGGAATTGTAATTTTACTAATGTCACTTAGCAAGAATCAAGATATGCATGTGATATGGCAGAACGAGTACTAGATTTGAAGTCAGTAGACTTAAATTTGGAGTCTTGGTTTTGCCCGTATTTTCCTATGTAACTATGGGCAAGCTCTTTCCCTTCAGACTATTTCTATTTCTCATCTAACATAAAAGAGCTGCAACTCAATGATGTTGAGTCTAAATCTATGGTTCTATGAGTCTACTTAGCTTGAATGATTCTTAGAACAATGGGTGCCTCATAAGCCATCAGGATATACTGGAAGAGTTTGAATTAGGTTAAAAAAAGTGATATGTGCTTAAGAGTACAGGGGGTGCATTCACTTGAATGCAGAAAAAAATAGATTTTTCATGAAACTTTAATTGAAATTTAACATTCCTTTCAACTGTGAAAAAAGTCAACAAACATAATACTGAGGAGTCCATAAGCTCTACTAGGCCATCTAAGGGTACATGACATGAAGAAAGGTTAATAACCCTAGTTTCAGAGTTCAGTGAAATATTTCAAAGTTTATGCCATGCTGGCATAGCCTTCAAGGTCTCATGGCTATGCCTAGAAATCTGCATAGGTCTTTTGAATAAAACACATTTCAAACATGCATAGCAATGGTTCCTAGTCGAGGATCAAAGGAGGAGTCAGAATATGATAATATGACATCATCACTCAACTAGAAACATTTTATTCAAAGTTTAACATTATCTTCAAATGGTATAATTAATAGCTTCCCTACTTATGATGTAGTTCCAATTGGTCTTTCTAGTAAGATTGTCTATGTATGTACTTCTAGGGCCCACCAGCCATCTCTAAAGAGAATGGGGTAGGGAAAATCGCTGGCAAAAAAAGTTAATTCCCTCTCCCAATTAAACTATCAGTGTAAATTGAATGGCATCAGTCAGAAAGTAAGTCTAACATTTATTCATTCATTAAATTCCTATTATACTATAGATTCTGTGCTAAATGTTGGGGAATACTAATAGAGACTAAAAAAAAACTCTTTTCTCAAGCAGGTCAGAGTCCCTTACACACCAATATATTAATGTAAAGACTTAAGTAAATGACTCCAAATAAAGCTATAGTTAAATGAATTGTGGTACATGAATATTTTAGCTTATTCCTATGCTGTATGAAAAATAAATATGAATACAAAGAAGTATGACATGTGTGAACTGATGCAAAATAAGCAGAATCAAGGAAACAATTTTAACAATAACTACAACCATAGAGCACCAGGCCTGAAGTCAGGAGAATTTGAGTTCAAGTCCAGCCTCAGACACTTAATAATTTCCTAGCTGTGTGACCTGGGGCAAGTCACTTAATCCTATTGCCTTAAATAAATATTTTTTAGAAAAAGCACTACAGGTAATGTAAACAAAAAAGAAAAATCTGAATTCTGTGTCATTATATTGAATCAACATGGCTCTAAACAGGAAAATATAAGGAGGTCCTATAACAAAAGGAAGGGATACAGTTAGGAATGAAGTAGGTTATAAAAGCAAAATATACAAATAAAAACTAATCTGATAGATTGCTAGATAGATAGATAGATATTTAGATAGATCATTCACTTTCTGCTCTTTGTTCAATGTATGACAAAACTGAGGACTAAAAAGATGAAGGATATGGTCCAAATCACATATCTAAATTTATATAGGATAGTTGTTTTCCTCAGGTCACAGAAATCCCCAAACTTTAGAAGAAAAGAGTTTTCAAAACTTTAAAGATAACTAAATTTACATGATAATAGAACAGATATAGTAGGAAGTTTAAAAAAAATCAGTTAGAGAAGTCAAATGTTTAGAACAGAAACTTAAAATTCCCACCTCCAACCTATGCCACACCTCAGGCTTGTTTGTGACCATTTGTGGGCTTCTAAAATGAGCATAACCCTCATTTGAACCTTTCTCAACCTATAAGAGCTAGCAGACATTGATTCTTCATGAATATCAAAGAAATAGACAATGAGTGAAGGAAAAAGACAGAATGGAGGAGAAAGAAAAATGTTGAATGAAGAAATGGAGACTTCAAAATCAGCTGAGGCCCCAGAGTGCACTCATGACAAGGGCCCATGTCTAGCATATTTCCTTTTACCCCCATCTGAAGGAAACTGAAGTTATTCAGCAGTATAGCCTCGGGATTTGTGTAGCTGAAAAAAAGAACTCAGTGACAGTGCTGAGAAAGACTGAAAGACTGAAGACTGAGAACTTGTATAAAAAATCTAATCGAACATAACCAGAATAAAGGAAGAATATAAACACAGATAAAAGTTAACAAATGTTATATGAATAAAAATAAACTAAAATTACTCACTATAAGAATCCTTCAGAGTCCCTAGTTTTTGGAATAAAAAATTCAGAATAGTTCAAAAGAGAAATAACATTTTAAGGGAAAAAATGAGAAGTAAATTAAAATCAGAAATCAGAGCTCTCAGGAGCAAAATTTAAAAAAAAACAGCAGAGTATAAATAATGGGGAACCTCTCCAAAAAAGTTTTGAGAGAGAAAAACTGGAAATGAGACAAAGATACTGGAGTAGAAGAAAATTATCAAAGAGAATAAAAAAGGCAACAATCTTCACAGAACATAAGAATATCAGTCTGAGGTACTGACTTTGAAGACAAGATGCAAAGAAATCACATAAGTATCCTGGGTGTTAGGGAAAAACCCCCTTTTTATCTAAATACCATGCTGCAGGACCAAAGGATAATGATCCAAAACATCTGAACACAGTCAACAATGTCTTGATTGTTATATATGTATATATATATATATATATATATATATATATATCTGTATGTATAATATACTGAGAAAAGGTGGGAAAATAAGAATATTGTGCTTCAATTCTTCAATTCCAAGGCTTTAGAGGGACTAAATTTTACTATCAAATAATATATTTTGAAAAGAGTCAAAAGCAAATCCTTCAAATATGAAGTAAAGGCAATTGAAGTAAAGCAGGATCTAGTTTTGTCATTTTTTTCAGTCAATGACTCTATTTCTAGATTTTCTTGGCAAAGATACTGGGATGATTTGCATTTTCTTCTCCAGATCATTTTACAAATGAGAAACTGAGATAAACATATGGTGAAATGACTTACCCAGGCTTACAAAACTAATAAGTATCTGAGGCCAGATTGAAATTCATGAAGATGAATTTTCATGATTCCAAGTCTAGTGCTCTATCCACTATGCCTTCCAGTATCCCCAGGATATTTCCAAATTCCTTCTAAATTTTAGGAGATAATGGAATGCTATATTCCAAGAATCAGTGGCACTTATGATCTACCTCCAAATAGCATTATCTATAAACCTGAGCCCAATCATCATCAACAGAAATAAGTATATTTTGCAAATTAAAGACATTTTAGATTTTACTGCAAAAACCACATGAAGAAACTTAAAGTTTAGAAGAGTATTTAATTTTCAAACACCTCAAATAGTGGGAAAATATTAGGAGAAAATATTACTACAACAATGAACAGTATGGTGACAATGACAACAATGATGATGTTAACTGCTACTACTTCCACTACCTAAGAAGCTTATTATGTGTCAGACACTGTTCAAAGCATTGTACAGTTATTTCATTTGATTGTCACAACAAACCTGGGAAATAAGTACTCCTATCCCCATTTTATGGATGAGGAAACTGAGACAAACAGAAGTTAAAAGACTTGTCCATGATCACAAGTTCTCTCCTAGGTGGCACAATGGATAGAGACCTAGAGTCAAGAAGACTTAAGTTCAAATACAATCTCACACACTTAGTAGCTGTATGAGAACAATATTGTTCTTGATGTACAGATGAAGAGCTGAATCCGAATGAAGTTAAGCAACTTATTCATGGATCTAGAACTAGTGTCTGATTCACACATAGAAATTTCTAATTTAAGTCCAACACTATCCATCATGCCAATTAGCTTGCTTGAAGCTAAATTGGAGAGGGGGAGAGAAAAAAAAATGATTATTTTTCTGGCTGGATGGGAAAAGAGAAAATTCAAGAAGAAAAATCAATCAATGGAAAAATATAAATTAATAACTTTAGTGTAATATAGAGTAAGGGGTTGGTACCCCTACATCCCAATTGATGAAACCAAAGGAAGAAATAGGTAACAGAAGTAATGAGATATTAGTATTTAAACAAAATACAATGATATAGTTACATTGTTATCATTTTACAAAATATAAAGTTTCTTTGATGGAATAGGAAGTCATTGAATTATTGAAGACTGGCCATTCTGGTAAATTGAAAAAAAACTAAGCCTGCATTGGACACAGTTGAGGTATGGAGCAGCTTTGTGAAATTACCTATACATGGCAGCAATTGCAGGAGAGATGATCTTTTTTCTCTTTCCCCCTTCATTATCATGACATTTAAGAGTTATTTGCCTAACTGAAGATGTTGCACTGAGCAAGGAGATATATATAGACACCAGAAGTTGAGAGATTGATGAAAAGAAGCAGCTAAAAAGAGTAAGACTACTGATAGCAAAGAGGAGAGTCACAGATGCCTCTGATAGTCTGGAAATGAGATGTGAAGAGGATCAAACTCAGAAAATCTGCTGAACAACTTACCCAAAAGAATTGCTGCAAAAGGGGTTGGAGAAGAAGAGAAGTGTAAAACTCCTAAGAACACAGTAGACTGAAAGACCTGGGCCTCTGTGGTACCATAGATGTGCATTTTCTTGGTCATAGGGTTTTCCTGCCTATATGTCTATCAATGTAATTCAAGTTTATTCCCCTAAGTATTTGTATGATAGAGGAGACTTATGAGTAGTCTCTATTTTTATTATATTATCTTAGTAAAAGTCTTTACTTTGAGCTAATTTTGTTAATTATCTAACTATGAAAGTCAAGTTTAACTATGGAAACGTATGATCTTTAGTTTTAGAAGTACCTACACAGAATGTCCTTTGAATTTAAGGTATTAGGGAGAAAATGTTGTCACACCTTTGTACTTTTTATATTAATGCCTCTTTTTCAACTCCCTTACTTTGTGTTAATATATCAAATGAACTGGTTTTAGGAGAAATCAGTTTTCTCTCATACTGTAAGTAAATTCAAAAGATTTTTGGGACATGTGGTAAGTAAACAGAGCTAGTGGGAAAAGTCTGTAAGAATATTTTAGTGATAAAGTAGTGTAGGCAAAATTGAACAATTTATTAACTTGAAGGGGGAATAAAATTCAACACATAATAAATAAATAGAAGATAACACATCTAAATATCATGATCTTAAAAGTGAGTCCAACAAAGAGAGTTACAGGTTGGCAAAAGAAAATTTTCTAAATAAAAAATAAAAACAATGAAATTGAGAGACTGTGGCATCGGAAAGCAGAAATTAAAAGCATACTCTCAGAAAAACAAAAACCAAAATTCACAGTTATCAAGAAAAATAAACTAGAACATTACATTATGCATTAAGGAAACCACACACTCTTACTACAACAATCAATTCATAAAGAAAAATTAACTTAGTAGCTAAAAATAGATCATAAATTATTACTCTAAATTTAGGTGGGGCTCATCTGGTCTAATTCCTTTATTTGGATCTAGTCTATTCCTTTATAAGGAAATTGAGTTCAAACTGGAAACTCAAGGTCAAACAGTAAGTGAAAAGAGTAAGATTTGTGCTCAAATATTCTGATTCTAGAGTCAGTTTTCTTTTCATTATAATTATAAATAAAAGCATAAGTAATAATAGAATGATTATAATATCATGATTATAATTTTCCTCTCTTTGACCTTAGAAAATGTAACACAAACTTATAGAAAACTATAGAAGTGATCATATTTGTTGAGAAATTTGAGTTATAAGATTTATTTTGTGTTTTGAAAAGCAACATTAAGAAATATACATTTTTCCCAACATCAGATGGGTTCTTATAAAAGTAGAGTATATGCCATGGCACAAGAAAAATATAATTAAATGTAAAAAAGGAATAATAAAATCTTCAGAAGCAGAACTTAACACAATAAGTTAAGAAAGAAAATACAAGCAAAAATGTAGATCTAAATGGGATACTGATAATAATATACTAAATAGTGAATGGATCAAAGAAAAGAACTATGAAAAATAACCATAATGCTAAGACAATAAAATAATATTGCAAGGATGTAGCTAAAAGTTTATTAGATTAAAGACCCGTGTTAATAGAAAATAAAAAAGAGAATAGATAAATAAAGTATATAATTTTAAAACTAGAAAATCAACAAATTCAAAATAATCCCAAAAGAGAGCAATTTAAAATTGGAGGAGAAATAGATAATGTGTCAGACAAAACAACTTTAGAAATGATATTCAAACCTAGAGATTGTTTCACTTGAAATGCATTCCATTCTATGTCTTACCCAAGTCTCTCTCCGGAGCTCAAATCCCCACCTTGCCAAATGTTCCTTTGGTAGTTTGAACAGGATATCCTCTAGGTATTTCAAACTCAAGTTCAAAAGAGAACTTTTTCCATTCAATTATCTGTCACCTTATTTTAGACCTCATCACCCTTGACCTGAATTATTGCAAAAGCTTCATCACCTTTGACCTGAATTATTGCAAAATCTTCTACTTGGTCTCCCCAACACAAGTTTCTTTCCACTCCAATCCTTCCTCTATTCAGCTGCCAAAGTGATTTTTTCTAAGGCATATATATCTGTCATCTCTCTACTGCAATAAATTCTAATCTTTTATTTTTGACTCAATGTTCTAGATTGTAAAGATCTTTTTTATCCAGAGTCTCTCATGTAGTGTAGCCATCCTTCACAGTTTTGTGTACCTGAAAATTTATGAGCATGCCATCCTTGCCTTTAGTTTACCCATTGATCAGAATGTTAAACAGCACAGGGTCAACTAAGCACATAGCTCCCTGGGGACACTCACCTAGAGAACCCTGGCCAAGATGACATTTAAACCACTGGCTATTATTTGTAGTCAGTCATTCAATCAGTTCTGAGCTCATGTAATTAAATTATTATCCAATTCACATCTCATCTTTTACACAAGAATTACATGAGGTACTTTATGAAATGATTCTCTAAAATATAGAAAACCTATATCCAAAGCATCTTTCTCATCTATCAATATATAGAAATTCTGTCAAAAAGAAAATGAGATTTCTCTGCTATATTCTTTTTATAGGATCATGGATATAAAACTAGAAGGGACCTTGGAGGACATCAAATTTGATTCCTTTATTTTAAAGATAAGAAATTAAGATTGAGTGCAGGTGACTTGCACAGAGTCATAAAGCAAATACATGACTGAAACAGGCTTTGATCTAAAATTTTATTGACTTAAAGCCATGTACTAATATCCATTATTCAATCTTTTTTATGAAAGACTTTTCTTTGTCATTGACCTTTCTTTTTCCATATTTGATCACTAACCATTTCTATAATGATTTATTTCTCTAGAAAATTGTACTCTGTCTCACTGCTCTGATATTTATGGGCTTTATTCACTTCTTTTATTTTTTTAAAAATGAGAACAGTTGCCCTTCTCCAGGCTCCAGACACCTCTTCTGCTTTCCAGTTTTTCATTGTTTTACCATTGGCTCAGCAATCACATCTGCTATTTCCTTCAGTCTCTGAGGATGTTGTTTATCTGGAACCGATGACCTGAATTTAGCAAGGGTAACTAGATACCTATCTTGGGTATCAATTCCCTGTTAATGCTTTCTGTTCTGTTACTTCTGGAGGAAAGTTAGTTCTCTTTGGCAGAGAAGAGTACCTTTTCCTTTTATTATGAGTGATCATATTCCCATGCTCTCCATAAAACCCTATCTCTTCTTTGACACTTTTTTATATCCAAAAATCTACTTTTGAACCTCCATATCCATATTTTGTCGTCTAAGATCATTCTGTATTTTAGGATTCCTAGTGCTATTTTTACAGTATTTTCATATTCTTATAGTCATCTTCTTCACCTGCTCTTGTTTCAATGTTCTGTTTATTTCTAAGAAGTTATTAAATAATCCTTAATGCAAATGTTTTTGTAATAAATCTTTCTTGATTGAGTTCCCTGTGTATTCTCATTGGTTTCTTCAGACACGTTTTGCTTTTCTTCTTCAGAAATATTTCAAATTGTATATTCAGAATTTGCTTCTTGAGAGCTTCTCATCCCTCCAGGACTGACTTTCTCATTGGAATTTTGGTCTACTAAACCTACAAAGAACTTCCCTTAACAATAACTGAAATTCAACTCTCAAATTCTTTATCTTTAAGACAGGTGAATATTGAACTTAAAATTTGTGTATAACATGCTTTATAGGTAAGTCATTTTCAGTATGAGGTATTAGGATTAAGGGAAAAGAAAGAAAACCATGAGATAGGAAAGAAATAATACATAAGAGAATTTTTTTAAAAGTGAAGGTAGTGTTCATTTAGCTTCTATAGGGTTTTTGTTTTGTTTTGTAGTTCTTCCTCTAAATGGTGACATTTCTTCCATAGCAGTCTCCTAGGGTTGTCCTACCTCCTACCATCCATTAATGTTCATCAACTCACAATGTTGTTAATGTGTACAATGTTCTCTTGGTTCTGTTCTCTTCCTCAGCATCAGATCCTAGAACTCCTTCCATGCTTCTCTAGAGTCTGACTGTTCATGGTTTCTTATAGAACAATAGTATTCCATAACATTCATTTACCATAACTTGTTCAGTTATTCCACAATTGATGGATATCCCCTCAATTTCTAATTCTTTGCCACTATAAAAAATCTACTATGAATATTTTGGAACATATGAGACTTTCCACATTTTGTATGATTTCTTCTGCATATAGGTCTAGAATTGGAATTACTGGGTCAAAGAGTATGATCAGTTTTATTGCTCTCTGGGCATTGTTCCATATTGCTCTCCAGAATGGTTGGATCAGTTCATAACTCCACAAAGAATGTTTTAATGTCCCAATCCTTCCACAACCTCTCCAACATTGATTGTTTCCCCTTTTTTGTCATCTTAGTTAATCTGATAGATGAGAGATGATATGTTATAGTTGTTTTAATTTGCATTTCTCTAATCAGCAATGAATTGGAGAATTTTTGTTTGATTATATATATATATATATATATATATATATATATATATATCTTTAATTTCTCTATTTGAAAACTATCTGTTCATATCCTTTGACCATTTATTAGTTGGGGATTCAAATCCTTTACAATGCTAGATTTCTAGAATTCTCTGAACAATTCCCAAAAATGTGCCTCTGAAAATTTTAGTATGTGTTTAAGACAGCTTCTTCCCCATAAAGAAAATCAATCTCTAGGATAGAATGAGAAGAATTTGTCAAAGGTGACATGGAAGGCTTGGTGAAGTTTAGGTTTTTAAGGTTAGCCTTCCTCATGCTGATATTCATTCCTTAGTTCTTTGAATAAACTGTCACCAGGTAGATTGTGTGTGGGGGGGTCTTAATCATGAACTTCAAAGTTTAAAAAGTCAAACTTCCCATAGAACTGTTAACTAAAAGAGAGGGTAGTATCATTTCTCCCCCCAATTAGTCTTTTATAAAATACAAATTTTTTTATTAAAAGATAAGCAAAACATTAACAAATATGATCATATACAATAAAAACAGCAAAATAGATTTAGAGTCTGAAAGATCTAAGTTCAAGTCTTATCTCTAAAACTCATTAGCTATACAAGCATAGCAATTTAAATCAAATTTTAAGGACTTCACTTAAGTAGAATATGAAATTATTTTTGGCAAACTCTATATAATTTTTTAAAAAAATTTCATTTACTACCTCCTAAATATGTGTATTACCATTTTAGCATGGATAGAAGGTGGAAGGTAGAACAATCATGGAAGGCCTCATGTCTGAATTGACTTTTAAAGATTGATATCTATAGGTGATAGAAAAGGGTCAAATTCAGCCCAGTTTTGAGAGACAGCATTGGAAAGGGAAGAAAATGGAAAGAGAAAACAAATAAAGTAAGAATATTTGAATGGATTTTTCTGAAATGAAAAAAAATACAAGGAAAATTATGTGGAAAAGGTTGAAGCCAAACTATGGAAGGTCTCTATGATAGATTAAAAGTTAAAGAGTTCCAGGGTTAGAAGGTACCTCAATGATTATCTAATCAATACTGTACCCCCAACAGACACTATGCTACAATGGAAAACCTCTTAAAAATGTGAAATACAGTAACTAAGAAAGCCCATTCTACTGACATAACCCATTTTATTTTCAAATAGCTCTAATTATATGTTTTTCTTGACAGCAAGCCCAAATCTGCCTCCTTATAATTTTATCCATGTTTTTGGTGCCTGGGGTCAGATAAGATAGATCTATTCTACTTCCAGAAGATACTTGCAGATAACTACTATGCTTGTAGCCCCTGACCTCATCTCTTTTCAGATATATATTAGAGAATGGAAAGAAGGAACCCCAGAATTTAGTTCAATCCATATCTGCAAAAAGAATATCCCACTCAAATAATATACCTAAGAAATATTCATAATCTACTTAAATATGTTCATGGAGGAATATCTGTATATTCTTATCTTTCCTGCTTTTTGATACAACCCCTTCTCCAGGCTTAATTTCTTCAGTTTCATCAATTAGTGCTAATATAGCAATGGTTTCGAAATCCCCCAACTTCCTAATTGAGTTCTTCAAGATGTCCTCTACCTTCTCAATGTCTTTCCTAAATTGTGGTTCCCCAGAACCAAATACAAACCATTAAATCTAGTCTATTCTGAGGAAGTGAGTAGTAAGTAGTTCCCTATTTTGGGGAATAAGAATTCTCTTAATGAATGACAAGATTCTGCTAGTGTGATTTGGATTTTTTGATTGCCACACCAAAACATTGACTCATTGAATTTGAAGTCCAATAGAACCTCCAAATATTTTCAGACAAACTAATATTAACCAAACCTCCCTAACTTTATACTAATGAATGTGATTAAGAGGAGACAAAAAGACAAAAACAGAAACAGAAAGAAATTAAAAAATAAGAACTTACAAGTTTCCAACCCTCTGCTAATTGTTGGATATATATATATATATATATATATATATATATATATATATATATACACATATAAATATATGTACACACACACACACACACACACACACACATATATATATATATATATATATATATATATATATATGGCAGTATACAACTTCAAGAAGCTTAAGTTCTAGTAGGGAAGAAAACACATATAAGAGAGTGTTGGTCAGGAAAGTGTGTTTTGACTTGTAAAGTCATAGAGATGAGGAGTCAAACCAAAGAGGGAACTATTGAAGCAACGAGTACTGAATTGATTACAGGTCTTGTAACAAGAAAAGGTGGTCTTCATTGAAAGTGACAAGGGAGGGAAAGAGGATGCACATAATAGCAGTGAGAATGATAAGGAAATAAGCTGGGTGAGTGGTCAATAAGAGAAGTATCCCTCCTGATTTTGTTTCATCTGAAAATCTTATAAGAATGCAAACATTCTATTCACTTTGTTAAAGCTGTTAGAATATAAGAGGGATATGTGTGGACTTCTGACATTACTAGTCAGCTGTGTTCATCCTGTATCGTTGAATGCCTTAAGTCACCCCTTTGAAGGATATGAAGAGCGGATAATAGAAGATATACTAAGAGGAAAAGAGGTAATGAAGTCACTCCAATTTAAATCCTGCTGTAATATCCCAAAGTACCAATGGGGTTGAAGCTATTCAGACCTGACTTCTCCTTGGAAGGCCCCTGGGAGTCTCCCACCTCTGTTTACAACCACAAGCATGACTGGAGAAAATTGTAGCAACAGGTTTAGGATTAAGAAAAAGAGGAGGTTGATTTGGAAGTTCGGAAAGGTGCCGCATGCGCAAATCTGCACTGTGCAGGGGAAGAGGGGAGCCCGAAGACTAGGAAATTTGAATCCCACCAGAAGCGTGGAGTGTGACCTCATGGAGACTGACATCTTGGAGTCGTTGGAGGATCTGGGTTACAAAGGTCCTTTGTTAGAAGATGGAGCTTTGTCTCAGGCAGTCACTGGTGGAGCCAGTTCCCCTGAATTCACCAAACTCTGTGCTTGGCTGATGTCTGAATTAAGATTGTTCTGTAAACTAGAAGAAAATGTGCAAGCAACTAACAGCTCAAATAAAGCAGATGAGTTCCAGCTTGAGGTGAGTGGGCTACTTGGCAAAATGAACCGTCCATATGTTTCACTGACATCTAGAGATGTGACAAAGCGCCTTCTCAACCAGAAGAATTGCCTCCTGTTGCTCATGTACCTCATTTCAGAACTAGAAGCTGCCAGAATGTTGTGTGTGTATTCTCCCCCCCCAAAAAAAAGCACAAGAAGGAGGTGGTAGTGAAGTTTTTCAAGAGTTGAAGGGTATATGTATTGCTCTAGGAATGTCCAAACCTCCAGCCAATATAACCATGTTTCAGTTTTTCAGCGGCATAGAAAAATAATTAAAGGAAACATTAACAAAAGTTCCTCCTAATCATGTGGGAAGGCCTTTGTTGAAGAAAACAATGGGACCATTGGGAGAAAATAAAAGCAGTTAACCAAGCCATAACCAATGAATATGAAGTTCGAAGGAAACTTTTAGTGAAACTACTGGATGTCACTGTACAGTCATTTGGCTAGTCAGACAGAGCAAAGAGTCAAACAGAAAAATTAGCAAAGGTCTACCAGCCAAAACGCACACTCTTATCTGCTAAAAAGTACTATTTCTGTTGCTCATCTCTTGGCTACTCATCAGGATCTTTCAAAGATTTTAAGGACAAGCAGTGGCTCCATTAGAGAAAAAACTGCCTGTGCCATCAATAAGATGTTGATGGGCAGAGCACCTGACAGAGGTGGTAGACCCAATGAAATTGAACCTCCACCTCCAGAGATGCCACCATGGCAGAAAAGACAAGATGGACCTCAGCAGTCGGAGGCAGAGGAGGACTAGGTGGTTATGAATAATCATATGGAGGATGAGGAGGTCACGAACAGTCATATGGAGGATGAGGTGGTCATGAATAGTCATATGGAGGACGAGCTGGTTATGAACAGTCATATGGAGGTCGAGGAGGTCATGCACAAGGAGGAGGAAGAGGTGGACATGGTAGTTATGACCATGGAGGTCAAGGGGGTGGAAGAGGAAATAAACATCAAGGAGGCTGGACAGATGGAGGGATTGGAGGAGGAGAAGGTGGCTATCAATATGGTGGTTATCGAGATTCAGGTTTCCAAATAGGTGGCTACCAAGGAGGTGGTTATGGTGGCTTCCAATCATCATCATATACAGGAAGTGGATATCAGGGTGGTTATCAACAGGACAATAGATACCAAGATGGTAGTGGGCATCATGGTGAACGAAGTGAGGATGGTCAAGAAGGGAGGAGTGGTCGAGGAAGTAGAGGTTGTGGAGGTCAAGGTGGAGGCTGGGGAGGAAGAGGAGGACAGAATTATAATCAGGGGGGGTCAGTTTGAGCAGCATTTCCAACATGGAGGTTGGAGGTTATCAATATAATCATTCTGGATTTGGACAAGGAAAACAGTAGTCTAGTTGAGGCTACTAAAAATTAGATTTCAACAGAGCTCAAGTAATAGAAATTTTAGAGGCCTGCTATATATCTAGTTGAACTAATGAGACCATATATGGCCAGAAATTCCTGCTTTAAACATGAAATTATAGGTTGATATGCAATTGTTTTTTAATGGATTTTGTTAATGCTCTTTATTTGACAAATGCATACTTTTTACCAAAAAAATACATAAATAGCCATGGATGTTTAATGATTAGACTAATATCACAGTCAGAGTGTGCATAACATTTTGAAGAAATTTCTTAGAAAGACCAACAATGGCTTCAATGAGAAGTTCTGAGAAGCATTCTTCTAGATTCTTTATAGATTTTTCTCTAGGAAACCCTGTCTCTTTAACTGAAATTTTCTTTTTATGTATTCTGGTTCATATTTTCCAAGAACAGTTCTACTCTAAATAATTGGCTTTTTATATTCAGAGCAAGATTATACACATTTGCTTCACTATAAAATACTAGGTATGTTTCTATTACATGAGCTCTTCTGAATATAGCATATTCAGTAGCCTTATCTGGTTAATTAAAAAAACAACCATTTGCTCAACTCTAAAGACCTTGAATATGGCCAAAATCTACAAAGATCATTAAATCAAGCTAAGTTGTGAACTTCTAGTATGTAGGCATATAGTTAAATATAGCAATTCAAACTGACCTGCATCCATCCAAAATAATTTTCTCCTACAACCTTATTTTTACTTGAAGTTGACTAGAAGGAGCAGCAAACTGAAATTTGTTTTATGCACGAGTTAATATCACTGGCTCAGCAAATACAGATTGTTTTGGGCAGGTGCCTTTTTGTCTTGTTTTTGTTTTTTTGTAATTGAAGAAATACACTGCAAAGTAGGAAGATGGATGTTGCCCAGTGGAGGAGGCCCTTTAACTATCACTGCAGAAACAAAAGCCTGGCTGAGTTGATGTTTTACATTATTCTTTACTGAAATCCACATGATGCTTCTTACTGTGTTTTTTTGGTACATAAAACATTGTCAAGCTGTGAAAGACAAATGGCTGAAGGTGTGCTTTGTATGAAAGGTGAGCAATAAAGTATCTGTGTGTTCTCTGTAAAAAAAAAGAGGAGCTTCTCAGAAGATTAATACTGCCCATATACATTTTATTTGAAAAGATGGGGTTTAGAATAATGGAATAGATTCTCTTGGAGGTTTTTGGCTTTTCCTTCAGGAGGGGCCAGGAAAAGAATGGAGAAAAAAGAGATGGGAGGATAGTGGTCTTGCATCCTCTCCTGTTATATAACTTTGACCTCAAAAGCCTTTCTTCTTCCTTTTTAGGAACTGTGATCTAAATCCATCCTCCATCATGAGAATGTTATACCTTCTCTTGACTGCTTTATCCACCCTTTTCCAGATAGTTCCAGGTAAATACTTACTGAGAATTCTGTATTGATTTAGTCATCATTTTACCCAGTGGGCCCATCACTCCCATATCATAACTGGTATGGAAAGTTGATATAGGAAGTTGATATGAGAGAGTATTAGGATTGTGTTTACACAAAAGGAAGAAAAGAAGAAAAAGTTAAATCAACCTACCACTGGTTATGCCTATATAACAGATCTGATCTCTTTTCAGTGGGTTGAATAATTTGGGTTTATATATTCTGAGATATATTTAATGGATATAGCTTCCTTTTTTGCAGACTTGAGATTTCCACTGAACATTCTAGAATAGAGGATAGAGGGGACAATAGAAAAGAAAGAGAACAGGACTCTCCTCCCCTTTGGCTCCTCCTGCAAAGAGGGAGACTAAGTATGTGCAATTCCTTGGTCTCTGAATGTGCCTTTCTTCTCTAGACTTGTTCTGCACATACTTCTAATTTTTCTATCCTACATGAGGTCATTTAGCCCCCTGAAACAAAATTGGCTTGAACCATCAATGTTTTCTTACCTAAAAGATGGAATGAGCAAGGATAATCAATGTATGTGGTCTCATTCCCTTTATTAAGAGCAGTTTCTGTGTAGGTGTATGCATGTATGCATGCATGTAATATATATTATGCAGATGTGTATATGTTTATTATATATACATGTGTATATATCCACAAATATATAAGTATAGGATAATATATTGAGGAGAGTAAAAAATGAAACTACTCCTTTGTTGAGGAGGAGAGTTTGCAAACAAAATGAATAAGTCACAAAGCAACAATGGTATAGTGATGGAAGCCTTGGATTAGAATCAGAAAAACAGAGTTCTAATTCTGATTCTGATACTTAATTCCATGACAACTATAGGTGAGTTACTTCCCCTTTGTGGATCTGTTGTTTCTGCTTTGTAGAATGCCAATCAGAATAAACTTTAAAAGCCCTCTAGTCCATCACATCCCCCACAATTTTACAGGTAATGAAGTTGAGACTCAAGTAAATTAAGACTCAGTCATATTGATCTTCAAAAGATCTTCACTGAAGACAGAATTTGAATCTAGGGTCTCTGTCTCCTGAGCTAGTAGTCTTTCTATTGTATTATGATGACTCCTTGATAATTTCGATGGTCCTGTTTTGTTTCAGATTTCACAATATCCCGAGGACTTCAGATTCCATATCTTTAAAATTAGGGAATTGAGATTTCCTGAGTCCAATCTAGAGCTTTACAGTTTCAGAGATTTGATCCAATGAATCTTTAAAGAAATTAATAAATAAGCAAGACATATCCATTTTGTTCACCTTCAATAAACCACAACTTGGTGGTTCAGTCTAAATAACATAGGTGCCCTTAATATCTATGAAAAATAACATGACTTCCCAAATTAAGTGACTCCAATATCCCCATGTACCTCTTCAAGATAGCTCATGACTTCAGATCCTAATAAGCTTATAGATTTATAACTGGAAGGCTCTTTAGACACAATCTAGTTCAATCTTCTCCTTTTACAGATAGGGAAGGTTAAATATAAAGAAAGTGATTTGTTCAAATTCCACAACCAATAATTAGTTGACCAGGATTTTAACCC
Organism: Macrotis lagotis; assembly: GCF_037893015.1. NCBI lineage: Eukaryota > Metazoa > Chordata > Mammalia > Peramelemorphia > Peramelidae > Macrotis > Macrotis lagotis. Next base: position 189,439,183 of record NC_133658.1, on the reverse strand, counting down.
ATGATGTCCTTTGACAAAGTTGGACTCTTCCAAATTTACATGGTTGTCTTCCCTTAGTAGTTCTTATGAGACTTGGGGAGATAATCAAATTTTGCCTCTCCTCCCATTGTTTCCTAATCCTCTACAGTCTTACCAAATATAAAAATGTCAATTGAAGATGATGTATTAGGCAGCATATGCACATTGTTAGGATTTCCCTAAAAGATACTCCTCTACTCAAATACTACCTACCTTTTCCAGCGGTTTGTACTCCCCCACTCCCCATGTATAGGGTATAGACTTATTAGGATTGGTTACTTTAATATAGGAATGATAGGTCATCATGAAGGGTAAGACTGAAAGCTGCCTTCCTCAGAGAACCAATGTTATTGCTCCATTCCTGTTTATTTACTACCTTGTTCCTTGGCCTAGACAACAGCAAGCTGTCTAGACTTTGGACTGTTCTTTGCTTAATCCTTTCCTGTTATAATGTCTTCCTAGTTTATGAATCCTTGTTTGTCCTAATTCCTTACAATATGTATACTTTCACAATCTTAGTTATATTAAAATTAGCTCTAAATTTGGAATGAAAGACCTCAGTTAACTTGCCTCCTTAGGCAAGTCACTTTCCTCTCTGGGCCTCAACTTTCTGTTCTATAAATGGATTAAATGAACTATGAGTCCCCCCAGCTCTCCATCTATTATCCTCCAATCTCTGCTGATTCTCTCATATGCTTGCTTACTCCAAGACTAGCTCTATCAAAAATAGACTCATACTGGGGTGGCTAGGTGGCACTGTGGATAGAGCACTGGCCCTGGAGTCAGGTGTATCTGAGTTCAAATCCAGCCTCAGATACTTAATAATTACCTGTGTGGCCTTGGGCAAGTCACTTAACCCCATTGCCTTGAAAAAAAATAGACTCATATTCTTGGTCCATTTGCAGATGTTCTGTTTGGTTTCTCAATCCCTGTCCTTTTTCATGCATCAAATATTGACTGAATCCCCACTACTGCTGCCAACAAGAGTATCCAGCTCTAAGTCTACCATGACTCTCCTAATCCTGCCTGCCTACTTTGAGCCAAACAAGTATAGCCACCCATAGTTTGTTGCTGATAATAGGTCTCCATAGGGAAAATGGTGTATCCTATAGCCTTGGTTAAGAAGGTCCAGCTAGACCAAGGATCTTCCATTCTCCTCAGGACTGGTGTCAGCTTCAAACTCTTACTGAGTCTCTTTTTCTTTGTTCAGGGAGCACTAGGGGGTTCTCATTTGAGAGACCCTGTTATCTCCGGGGTGGTGTCTGCTTGAAACGAGGAACACCAGGATGTGTGCCTTTCAGGGGACCTTGCCGTGAATTTACCGTTTGCTGCAAAAGGAAAATCTGAGAAGCATTGGCACTGAAGAATCCTGGAAAGGGAGGCCTGTCGGGATCCTAGAAACTGTGCTTATTCTTGGCTGAATAAAAGTAAATTGATGCTAAACTCTCAATGAGGCATTAACATGTCCTCAGGTTTGGATGTGGGAAGAGAGAGAATCAATCTTCAATGTAAATGATTGTGTGGATGGGAAAGGGAAACAATTACTCCTGTATAATTGGGAGATTCTTATTCCCCCTCAAAAGCTTGGGAAGAGAAGAAATAGAAATTTATAGAATTTATATATAAATAAATTTATTAGCCACCTAATATGTACCAGTTCTTCTCTGAAGAATTGATTGTATAATATGGGAGAGGCTAGAAAAGGACCACCCAGCATAGTATATATGCATCAAAGAAGGCAAAGAATTGAAGTACCTCAAAAGAAACATGAGATGTACAAATTTTGAAAAATCCATCTCAAATTTTCTATAGACTATTTGTCCCCAACCCTGTGGTAGAGTTTTACGAGTTCATAGTGTTTTGATCAGCCACATTGTAATTTGACTCTAACATAGTGAGGTCATTTTGCCTTCTTCAAGAGCAAAGGATGGCAGCCAGTATGTACTGGGCACTGTGCTAAACAATAAACAAATATATCTCATTTGATCTTCACAATTATTCTGCAAAGTATATGCTGATCCCCATTTTACAGTTGAGGAAACTGAGGCAGAGACTTAATGATTTGCCCAAGGTCATGCAACTTTACTAGCTGGATCCAGAGTTCTATCCACTGTGTGACCTAGCAATCCCTAGTTGGGAACAGATATTTGCGGGCAAGATCAGAGTTATCACACAGAGCCCACAACATTCTAGAGTTCAACTTGACCTAGATTAAAATGTAATTGGAAATATTTAACAAAAATGAATGAAAATACAATCAAAGAATTTTTTTATTTTTAAATTAAGTTTATATGTGGTTCACAGAGACCCTTGTGTATGAATTAGTGGCCTTTGTTTCTATTTGCATTTGACACATCTGGTCTACAAGGTCATACAGGTAAGTAGATTTAGAATTGGCTGGACCCAAAGGATCAGCATTAATTCTTCTCATCAATGTCAAGTAGGGTCTCTAAGGGTATGTCTTTGATCCTGCACTGCTTATCATTTTAATCAATGACTTGAATAAAGGTATAAAAGGAATATTTATTGAATTTGAATATAAGACAAACTTTGAAGAAAACACTAACACACTTTATGATGGAGTCAGTACCTTAATGGTTAGAATTTAGGATCAATTCCATTAGGATGAAATTTGATAACTCAAGTTGAGTTAGAAATTGACTTAATTAATAGAAAGTAGGAAAACATTTTGATATAATAGTTTGTCCAAAAAAGATCTTAAGGGATTTTAATGAACTAAAAGCTCAGCTGGGTCAATAATGTGGCATGTCAAACAAAAAATAATAATATAATGATGCATAAGAGGAATGGTGTGCAGAACTAGAGAGATGATATTGAGGTTGTACTCTGTCCTCTTCAAAACACATTTGGAATATTACGTCCACTTTTAAAAGGGACTTTGATTAGCTGAAGCTGTCCAGAGGATGGTAAAGAAGGACACTGAAATCATGTTATATAACAATTGGTTGAAGGACCTGAGGATGTTTAGCCTGGAGGGAAAAAGATTTAGGAGGGACATGATAACCAAGAATTTGAAGGACCTTTATAGGTAAGAGGGATTAAACTTGTTTTCTCTTAGCCTCCAAAGGAAGAACTAGTAGCGAGAAGTGGAAAGGAACAGATTTAGGCTTGATGTCAGGAAAATTGAAACTATTTAAAACAACATGCACATTATCTATTACAAAGGGGCCCTTAAACAGAGACTGAATGATCATATGTCAGGAATCTTATTTGGTAGTTAAGATTGAGTGACATCACCACTACTATTCAATATTGTATCAGAAATGTTAGCATCAGCAATTAGAGAAGAAAAAGAAATTGAAGGAATTAGAATTGGGAAGGAAGAGACAAAACTTTCACTCTTCGCAGATGACATGATGGTCTACCTAGAGAATCCCAAGAAATCATCTAAAAACCTACTGGAAACAATTAGCAATTTTAGCAAAGATGCAGGTTATAAAATAAACCCCCATAAATCCTCAACTTTTCTATATATGTCTAGCAAGAAACAGCAGGAAGAGCTAGAAAGAGAAATCCCATTCAAAGTAACCTCAGACAGTGTAAAATATTTGGGAGTCCATTTGCCAAGACAGATTCAGAATCTTTTTGAAAACAATTATAAAACACTTCTCACACAAATTAAATCAGATTTAAATAACTGGGCAAATATCAACTGCTCATGGATAGGTAGAGCTAATATAATAAAAATGACAATTCTACCAAAACTAAACTATCTGTTTAGTGCCCTACCAATCAAAATTCCAAAAAATTACTTTAATGAGTTATAAAAAATTGTAAGTAAATTCATATGGAGAAATAAAAAGTTAAGAATTGCCAGGAGCTTAATGAAAAAAATGCAAATGAAGGTGGCTTAGCACTACCCGATCTAAAATTATATTATAAAGCATTAGTCATCAAAACTGTTCGGTATTGGCTAAGAAATAGAGTGGTGGACCAGTGGAATAGACTAGGTGTAAAAGCAGGAGAGGATTATAGTAATATGCTGTTTGATAAACCCAAAGAGTCCGGCCACTGGGATAAAAAATCCCTCTTTGATAAAAACTGCTGGGATAATTGGAAGTTAGTATGGAAGAAACTTAGATTAGACCAACACCTCACACCCTTTACCAAGATAAGATCCAAATGGTTACAGGACATAGACATAAAAAACAATACTATAAGCAAATTAGAAGATCAAGGACTAGTCTACCTGTCAGATCTATGGAAAGGGGAAAAGTTTATGACTAAGGAAGAGTTGGAGAACATCACCAAAAACCAATTGGATGATTTCAATTACATTAAATTAAAAAGCTTTTGCACAGATAAAACCAATGTAACCAAGATCAAAAGAAAAGTAGTAAATTGAGAAACAATCTTTACAATTAATGATTCTGACAAAGGACTCATTTCTAAAATATACAGAGAACTGAGTCATATTTTTCAAACAAAAAGCCATCCCCCAATTGACAAATGGTCAAAGGATATGCAAAGGCAATTTACAGATGAGGAGATCAAAGCAATCCATAGCCATATGAAAAAATGCTCTAAATCATTAATTATTAGAGAAATGCAAATTAAAGCTTCTCTGAGGTACCACCTCACACCTCTCAGATTGGCCAGTATGACCAGGAAGGATAATGACCATTGTTGGAAGGGATGTGGGAAATCTGGGACACTGTTACACTGTTGGTGGAGCTGTGAACTCATCCAACCCTTCTGGAGAGCTATTTGGAACTATGCCCAAAGGGCAACAAAAATGTGCATACCCTTTGACCCAGCAATACCACTACTGGGTCTATACCCTGAAGAGATGAGGAAAAAGGGTAAAAACATTACCTGTACAAAAATATTTATAGCAGCCCTGTTTGTGGTGGTAAAGAACTGGAAATCCAGTAAATGTCCTTCAATTGGGGAATGGCTTAGCAAACTGTGGTATATGTATGTCATGGAACACTATTGTTCTATTGGAAACCAGGAGGGATGGGATTTAAGGGAAACCTGGAGGGATTTGCATGAAATGATGCTGAGTGAGATGAGCAGAACCAGAAAGACACTGTACACCCTAACAGCAACATGGGAGTGATGTTCAACCTTGAAGGACTTGCTCATTCCATCAGTGCAACAATTGGGAACAATTTTGGGCTGTTTGCAAAGGAGAGTACCATCTGTATCCAGATAAGGAACTGTGGAGTTTGAACAAAGTACAAGGACTATTCCCTTTAATTTGGGAAAAAAACAGAAATCTTATTGTCTGATCTTGTTACCTCTGAGAATTCTGTTCTCTTTGAGGATATGATTTCTCTCCCATCACACCCAATTTGTATCAAGGTACAACATGGAAACAAAGTAAAGACTGAAGGAGTGCTATCTGTGGGGTGGGGTGGGGGGAGGGAAGCAAGATTGGGGGAAATTGTAAAACTCAAATAATATCTTTAATAAAAAAAAGAGATGGCACTGATTCAAAAAAAAAAGATTTAGTGATATTATTTTGGATTTGGAGGGACTTTGACTTTGTTCCTCTGTTAAAGTGGTACCAGTATCATGTTTCCAGGTTTTTTGTAACTGTATGATAAAGACTGTGGTTATCAGAGTTTGTGTGGGAGTGGGGTAGTAGTTATTGAATAAATTCTAAAAAATAAGAAGCATTAGATCTAGCTTTCTCTATTCATTATGATACCTACATCCTAGTCCATTATGTGTTTACGGTCAATGTAGAGAGCCAAGAATGGCCCTATGGGAAGATTGTGAGGTTCTCTAGTCCTGACTTAGGCAACGACCACATGAATGGACCATGAACTAGGGAATTGTAAACTTCAGTCTCCATTGAGTACTATAGGTGACCTTAATTAATAGAGGACTGGACTCATGTGATCTTACAGCTTAGCAAAATTCAGAAACATTTTTAATCTCTCAGAACAGACCTTGGAACATCCAGACTTTCTAGTTCAAGGTTTATGCATTATTGCCAGTCTGGATTCCCACAAACATGTACATTTCCATATAGAAAGAAGACTAGACATGCAAGATTACATGTGAAAACCCTTATTATAATTTCATATATTGTGATGTTCTCATCTAAAAATTACGTAACTGATCCCCTTCTAATTAAGAAACAAAAATCACAAAAACCTTTGAAACTAATATGGGTAATTAAAAAAATCCATAAATAGACCATGTTCTAAAATATATTATCAAAATCTGAATTTTGAGACTTCCATTTATCGATGATATGATTGATCATTAGTTATTTGGTGTTAATTATTGTATTAATCAGAATTTGTAAAATTTTCAAATCTTTTTATTTTCATTATCATATTTATTGTGCAAATTGTTCTTTCTGCTCACTCAACTCTACAACAGCTTACATATCTCCCTTTGTTTCTCTGAATCCATCAATGTTATCATATGTTATTTGACAATAATTTCCATAGATTCACATAAAATAATTTGGTCAGCCATTTCCCATATGATGAGTACCCACTTAATTCCAGTTCTTTTTGACCATGGTAAGTGATGTTATGCATATCATTGTATGTATGAGTCCATTTCCTGCTCTTTGACCTCTTTGAGGGTCCTAATGTACTATTTAGTTAAAAGCTGTATATTTTAATGATATTTTGATAATGATTCCAAATTGTTTTTCAAAATATTAAAACCAATTCATACTCCCATGAACAATACATTAAAATGCCAATCTTATCACAGCTTTCATAATTTATCATCATTCATTTGTTTGCATCTTTGCCAGTATGATGAGAATAAGGTAGAACCTCATAGCTATTTTCACCTTTATTTTTCTAATTATAATGATTTGGTACATTTTTTCATGTGGTTATTGATAGCTTGAATTTTTTCTAAAGATAATTGCCTGTTCATCATCTTTGAAAATTTTTCTATTTGTAATGGCTCTTATTCTTACATTTGTGAATCAATTCCTTACATAGCATGTACTGAAAGTCAACATACTTGACTAGTAAAACTTAAAACTTCTCTAAGACTTTTGGGACAACCTATGTAAAATTTTAGTAAGTTTTAATAGTTTCAAATTGCTCTGAGACTTTTGTGATTTTATACATATATATTATGTATGTATTGATGAATATACACAATAGGTATCATAAAAACTTACTGCAAATATTTTCCCAATAAACTGTTTTCCTACTCCTTTTAACTGCATTGATTTTGTTTGTGCATAACATTTTCTACTTCATTTCTTTATTTCATAAACACTTTTTCATTTTTATTTTCTGTTATCATTTTTGCCCCTTATTTAATAATGAACTATGTCCTACCTACAGGGACATCCTTATTTCTCTAATTTGTTTATGACCACCATAAATAACTTAATATCCCACTCACCATTCCATTATTTCCAAATGTTTTCATTCCTCCTTGCACTTAATAGAGCTCCCCTTTCCCTTTAACCTCTCATCTGAGAACCTGACCTCATATTTTACTGAGAAAAAAAATATGGTTATTCAAAGAAAACTCCCTTTTCTACATCCTCAACTTATATCCCCGAGTTGACTTCAGTCAGTATCTCCTCCTTCACTGCTGACTCACATGAAGAAGAGACCATTCACCTTACCAAGGTTAACCTCTCCATTAAACACAAGTCATCCTCTTCAAGATATTAGCTCATCTATCAATTTTGGTTGATTGATTGTTTCTTGTTCTTCATAATCAAAGAAGACCAAAATGACATCAATATGTTAGAGGCAAGTTGCAATGTGACTGAGAAGACCAATATGAGCTCAGAATGCTCTACCAGAAGTCAGGGGACAAATAGTCCATGTGAAAACCTGAGGTGTGAGTACTCTAAACTCACACATATCACTTTTCCTTTGATTTGCTCCCATTCTGCCTTGCTCACAGAGCACAGCACTCTCTCTGATGAAAGTACATCATGCTGTCTGGTCCATGTCAGTTTCCCATGCTGCACAATCAATTCTAAAGTTCTTTAGAGACACCTTCAGAGTGAACTTGTATTTTTTCTTTTGGTCCCACTATGAGCACCTGACCTATGTGAGTTCTCCATAAAATATGGCCCAAACTTCTCCCCCAACTTCTAGTCACCCATGTCCAACTGCTTTTTAGACATCTCAAACTGGATATCCTCTAGATACCTTAAATTCAACATGTTAACATCTGAATTGCTTTCCCCCCCCAAAATCTCTCCCCTTCTACACTTCCCTATTACTATCAAGGACACCAACATTCTTCAAGTCACACTGGTGCTCACAATGTAGATGACGTCCCCAGTTCATCACTTTCTCTTACCACCTCTAAATGCAATATTAATGTTACCAAGAACTGTTGATTTTACCTTCATAACATTTCTTGAATATGTTGCCTCCTCTCCTCTGACATTGCCACAACCATAGCACAGGTCCTCCTCAACTCACTCCTGCACTATTACAATAGCAAACTAGTTGATTTGTCAACTGCTATAAGTCTCTCCCTATGCCATTCCATAATCCACTCAGCTGTCAAAGTGATCTTCCTAAAGTGTCAATTGGACCATGCTTCCCCCTTACTCAGTAAACTCCCATGGTCTGCCATCACCTCCAGAATGAAATATAAAATCCTTTGCTGGCATTCAGAACTCTTCATAACCTGTTCTTCGACTACCTCTCAAGTATTCTTATACCTCATAATTCCTTCCCCTATGTACTCTATGATTTAATGGCATTGACCATGTTGTTTTTCAATCATGGCCCCATTCTCAACTCCAAGCATTTATTTCTACCATCTGACTTCCCTATCTTTCTGTAACTCCCAGATAAAAATCCCATCTTCTATAGGTAGTTTTTGCTAAGTTCTAGTGTCTTCCCTCTATTGATTATTACCTGTTTAACTTACATGTAACTTGTGTGTTCATGATTATTTTTATGTTGTCTCCCTATTGTTCTAAGAATTCTCCAGAGGAAAGAAGTATATTTTGTTTTTCTTTGTATCACCATGATCTGATGCATAGTATATGCTTAATAAATATTTAACTGATTGGCAAAAAATTTTATGTCTATATAATGCATTAATTTAGGGCTCATTTTAATGTTTGGTGTAATGTGTGAGCCTAAATCTAATTTCTAGCACCTATTTTTTCCAGGTTATCCAGAAATTTATACAAAGTAATGATTTCTCATCTGTGTAGTTGGAATCTTTGAGTTTATTGAGCTTTGTCCTATTTTGCTTGTTTTTCCATATCATGGATATTTGAACTATGTCATAGATTGACTACTAATTTTTAAGTGATGCTAAATAGTTTTTATGATAGCTACTTTTTGTTTTAGTTTCAGATCATCTACATAAAAAGATGTGTATATTGAGCATGGCAAATAGAAAAGTGCTATATAAATACTAGTTATTAATGTAATGATTATTTTACTCTTTCCTTCTCACTTTTTGCATTGTTTCTTTTAAGATACTGACCTTTTTTTCCTTCTTCCAGATGAATTTCATTATTATTTCTCCAAGTCTATGAAGAAAACTTAGCATGGCTTGATTTGTAAGGTAATGAGTAAATAAATTACATTAATATTGTTATATTTATTAGACTATGAGCAATTAATATATCTTCAATTATTAAGTCATAATTCCATCATGAATGTTCTATAAAAATAGTCATATAATTCCTCTATATTGACTTGTGAGTCCAAAAATATTTTATAAATTCTTTGGGTTGTTTTAATTTAGTTTTAAAGATAATTTTGCTCTGTATCCTTTCATACTGGGCTTTGTTGGTAATAAAAAAATTAATGATCATATGGGCTTATATCTTTCTATTTGATGAATTTATTATTTCAGCTATTTCAGTTGAATTTCTAAAGTTCTTTTAAGTGTATCACTATAATATCTGAAAAGAACCATGATTTCCTCCTCTATGCTTATTACCTCAATTTCTTTTTCTTAACTCAATAACTAGTATTTCTAACACAATATCAAATAATAGTGGTGTTAATAAGCAGCTTTCATTTCTCCTTCTCTTATATAAGAGTTTTAGCATTTCTCCTATGAATACAATTCTTGGTCTTAGTTTTAGGGGAGACATTAATTACAGATTGTAATTCTTATGCCTTTAATTGTTTTGAAAATAAATTATTATTGTGTTTTCAAAAAAAGTTATTTTTATTGGATCTAGTAACATAGTCATGTAACTTTTAAATAATTTAGTAAAATTCATTTTACTTTTAATTAAGGTAATTTTACTTTAATTCTAAATCTTTTTAATTTAATAATTTAATTCAATTTTAATGTTCTGTTAGTTTTATCAATATCAATAGTCAACATTAGTCAGCAAGACTGTTACCCCCAAAATAGACCTATTCTATCTAACTTGGTCTACTTTTATTCTCTTTTGTGACATTTCTAGGTCCTCATAATGCATACTAGTTTATAGTAGCTCCATTGTTACTGATTTTTTAAAAAAAGGTATAGGTTACAGATACCAAACTGGTATTCCCCATCTATTTGTTGTGCTTCTAATTTTGCAAAAAAATGTTCTTGGGGTTATCTGATTTAACTGAATTTCTCATCACGATCATAATTGGATTTCTATTAACTAGTTTTTCTTCACAACTTCTTTCCCCTAATACAAGGCAATACTATTCAGAACATTCTCATTATCATCTTCCATAAGATTCTAGTAACAATTTTATGTTCAAAACTAGTATTAACTACAGCTACCATACCCATTTACTTGTTCATAAGTTTGTGTCTTCCCTGACTGAGATTCCCCAATTGTTGAGCATTTCCTCAATTTCCAATTCTTTGCCTACAAAAAGAGCTGCTATGAATATTTTGGAACATGTAGGACTTTTCCCTTTTTTAAATAATTTCTTCTGGATATAGACCTAGAATTGGAATTGCTGGATCAAAGAATATGAAGTTTTATTGCTTTTTTGGGTATAGTGCCAGAAACATTGAAGTCACAACTCCACCAGCAATGCATCAATGATCCAATCCTCCCACAACCTCTCCAACACTGATCATTTTCCTTTTTTCTCACTTGGCCTAACTGATAGATGTGAGGTGATACCTCATTGTTGTTTTAATTTACATTTCTCTATTCAATAATGATTTGGAATATTTTTTCATATGATTATATATATATATATATATATATATATATACATATTTAATTTCTTCATTTGAGAGCTGTCTGTTCATTTCCCTTAACCATGTATCAAGTAGGGAATGACTTGTAACCTTATAAATTTGATGCAATTCTCTATATATTTTAGAAATGAGACCTTTATCAGACCTAGTTGTGAAGGTTGTTTCCCAGTTCCATGCTTTCTTCTTAATTTTGGCAGTATTGATTTTATTAGTGTAAAAACTTTTTAATTTAATATAGTAAAAATAATTTATTTTGCAATTATAATGAGCTCTAATTATTTTTTGCTGATAAATTTATCCCCTTTCCATAGATTTGATAGAGTATTTCTTGATCTATTAATTTATCTATTGTGTCACTCTTTTGTCTAAATTCTGTACCCAGTTTTGATTTTATTTTGGTATAGGGTGTAAGATGTGGATTTATGCCTAGTTTTTGCCATACTATTTTCCAGTTTTCCCAACAATTTTTGTCAAATAGTGAGTTCTTGGGTTGGCTAGGTGTTGCAACGTGGTGGCTAGGTGGTACAGTGGATAGAGCACCAGCCCTGGAGTCAGGAGTACCTGAGTTCAAATCAGGCCTCAGATGTTTAATAATTACCTAGCTGTGTGGCCTTGGGCAAGCCACTTAACCCCATTGCCTTGCAAAAACCTAAAAAACAATAGTGAGTTCTTATCCCAGAAGCTGATGTCTTTGAGTTTGTTGAATAGTACATTGCTGTAGTCATTTACTATAGTTTTTTTTTTAATTTACCCTAATCCACTGAACCATTACTCTATTTCTTAACCACTACCAAGTATAAAGTTTGGATTATTATTGGACATCTGTGAAAAGATATCAAAAATATTAGTTCAGTGACCAAATCCTGCTTGGAGTTTCCTAAGCTACCCTATTGGATTGTTAAGTGCTAATATCCTAGGGTCCTTCACTTTCTTTTTATATGTACTGACATCTTGCATTCATAGTTCTTAAGGTCAGTATCCTACCCTAATTATTAATGTTTGAAACTCTGCTATTAGAGGAAAAATTGTTATCTTTCTGTTCTGTCTACCTCATGATCCTTGAATTATTTAGGACTCAGTTAGTGGGAGACATTTAAGACTTTTGGGGGAAATAGCATTTGGACCAGAACATGAACTCCCTTCCATATACTTGACAATGATCTGAATTGCACCCAAATTGTAATTATCTAGGAGGCAAATGACCTGGTATACAGTCTAGGCTCTATCAATAATTTATAATGCGAACTTGGGTAAATTCCTTTAATTAAATGAGTCTAATTGTCTATCACTGTGAAAAAGAGGATAATAAAGCATGTCTTAGAGAAACAAATTCTTATCTTAAGGACTTTTTGCTTGCAAACTCTCAGATTTCCATGTTACCTATAAGGGATTAATTTCAAGTCTCACTTCCATTTAAGATTCAGTGTATTGTACAGTATCATTGAAAAGGTCCTAAATTTGACATTTTAATATCTAGGCTCAAATGCTGACTCTGGTACTTACTACCTATATGAATCTTGGGTACATCTCTTGTAAACTAAATAACCTATGAAGTTTCTTTTGGGTCTAAATTTATCTTCATAAAATTTTAAAATCCTTGGATCTCTTAAGACTTTTTCTAGTTCTAAATTCCTATCTAGTTCTAAATTCTTTGTCCAAAAATTAATTTATCATTATCTATCAAAAACCACCTCTCCTTTCCTATTCTACCATTTCTGAATGACATCACCCTCCACCCACTCCCCTAATCTGAAAACTTTAGTTACTTGACTTTTACATATCCATTTGCCATATTAAGTCAAACTAATGATTTGCTTTATTTTTGCTTTTTTTTAAACTTCAATCATCTTTCCATTTGACTCTTTCCCACTACTGTAGTTCTGACCTACAGGGGGAGAAATAATTTTATCAAGTAATTGGTCTTGTGGAACTGGGTCTCAGAATAGAAATTAGGGCAAAGTATATGGATTTCAGTATTATATCAAGGTGATTGTTGGACTCATGGAAGCTGGTGATCCAAGGAGATATGAGAGAGAGAGAGAGAGAGAGAGAGAGAGAGAGAGAGAGAGAGAGAGAGAGAGAGAGAGAGAAGAAGAAGAAGAAGAAGAAGAAGAAGAAGAAGAAGAAGAAGAAGAAGAAGAAGAAGAAGAAGAAGAAGAAGAAGAAGAAGAAGGAAGAAGAAAAAGAAGAAGGAAGAAGGAGGAGGAGGAAGACAAGGAGGAGGAGGGAGGAGGGGGAGGAGAGAGGAGGAGGGAAGAGAGAGGAGGGAGGGGAGGGGAGGAGGAGGGGAGAAGGGGAGGAGAGGGGAGAGAGAGAGAGACAGAGACAGAGACAGAGACAGAGAGACAGAGACAGAGACAGAGAGACAGAGAGACAGACAGAGAGAATTGACATTTGAATGATATTTGTCCTTCATTTTCAAAGAAGACCATGACATCAAGGAGATGATGCCATGATAAGCACATGAACTGGATTTGAGTGAGGGAGTGCTCAGCTGAGTCACCAGTCTCACATTCTCCCCTAGAGCTATCTGGGTTCAGTGGCCAGATATGAATGAAGACAACTGAAAATAGCCCTAGATGTAAAATAATCTGGATTAAGTGACTTTCCCAAAGTCACACAAGTGTCAATTTGTCTGAGACCAGATTTGAATTCTTTACCTCCTGACTCTGACCAGAGTACCACCTAGCTGCCCCAGATATAGATATAGATTGATATAGATAGAGATACACCTGTGCACCTATATACACATACATATATACATTGATATTCAAAATACATAAACTTTAAAGGTTATGACACATTTTCTAGATATGGTCTTATAATTTTGATTAATGACTGTTTTTCTTCTATCACGGTAATTTTCACTGACCCCACCTAATAGAATACTCCCTTATAACAAAAAGTATCTAAAAAAAAACAAAAGAAATAGACCATGTCTTGAGAGCACATTCATTATCCACACCCATCATTCACCTCATTCCTCTTGAGAGAAGGGTAATGTTTCATCATCATCAGTCCTCTGGAATCAAGATCAGTCATTACATTAATGTGAATTCTCATGTCTTTTAGTGTTGTCTTTCTTTATATTGTTATTGTTTTAATTATTCTCTCGTTTTTGCTTTCTAAATTCTATATTAATTTTATGTAAATCTCATGTTGTTTAGAATATTCATAATTTCCTACAACATAGTAGTATTCTATTGTGTGTGTATGCAAAATTATTTTCATTTCCCAATCTATGGATACTCCTTTTGTTCTTGAAGTATTTGGTACTGCAAAAAGAGTTGTCGGGTCTCATTTTATCTTCACCACAACCCTAATAAATAATTAATGCAACCTGATGAAGAAACCAATAAGAACCTCACTTTTATGTCTTGCCTTGGGGCCATATGACTAGTAAATTGTAACCCAAAATCTTTTATTTCTGGAAAATAAATAATAGTACTATTATTAGAAAGTTGAAGCTCTTGTTGAGAAGGTTTCATTTGCAGAGTCTTGGGAGTTAATGTAAGAACATGAATAGATATATGGTTGGGTAGGGTGGGGGTGATGGAACTTACAAAGTCAATAGAGATTTTATCAGTATCATACTATCATCATTTTCATTATAAGATTACACTTTAGGTGTTCTTCTTCAAATACTAAGTACTTTTAAAAGTATACTTCAAGATTTGCTTCAGTGACCAGAGCCAGGATCATGGATATATATATGCATCTTTTTGAAATGTCAAGCAACATCATCATATGACTCTCCTCTTAGGAATTTTGAGGTATGTAGTCAAAGCAAGTGAGGTTGTACCTGGTGATCTTCTCTATTTTATCAAGGATGCCTCACCCTTCCAATTGGTAACTAGGGGTGGAGTGTGTATATATATACATGTGAGTATGTGTTGTATGTGAGAGTTGGTGAAGAAAGGGATTTCCATACATATTTGGACTGATGTATTGTTCTTTTATTAACAAAACTATGTGAATTATTCTGTTTTAGGCCTGGGCAGGCTAATTCTTTCTAGTTTTTGCTCTCTAAATGGGAATCAAAAACACAATTACAGATTATAATTTCTTCTCTTTCTAGAATAAAATGTCATCCATATAATTTTTACATTTCAGGGAAGGTGTAGAACATATCTAATTCAAAAGCTTTACAAGCAATGTTTTTCTGAAACATTTGCTAAATAGGAAGGAAACTGATTTTAACTCCATAGTTGTGGATAGATTAGGCTAGGTAATTCCTCAAACTAAATTCTATGATCTCAAGAAATTAATACTGAATTAGGTCACTCTAAGTGTGATACCATACTAGGTGAAAGCATATGCAAAAAACCCTAAAAAAGATATATGTGTCCCCATAATAATTTATGCACCCAACTCTGGTGTCTGAAGCAAGCTTACCATTGGTAGTTCTAAGGAACCAGCACCCCTGTGCCAAAATATGGTGGTTAAGTTTTTGCTTTTTTTTGTTTTGTTTTTAATTTAAGGCAATGAGGTTAAGGGACTTGCCTAATATAGCTAGGTAATTATTAAGAATCTGAGACTAGATTTGAAGTCAGGTCCTCCTGAGTCCCAGGCTGGTGCTCTATCCATTGAGCCACTGAGCTATCCCAGTGGAAGAATGGGATTCTCAAGGTTATTTTCCCTATATCTAAATGTGCATGTGTGACTAAAAGGGAAGGTAACATATTAGCATCCAATCATATTTGGAAGCAGTAGGGACTTTCAAGTTAGTTGTGTTCAGTTCCATTCATTTAAAAAAAAAGAAAAATGAAATCAAGAGAGAGGAAGTAACTTGTCCAAGATAAGGCTAAAAAGTGCAAGAATCAGTACTAGAATCCAGGTCCTCCATCTTCAACTCCAATACATTCTTCATTCTACTATAATGTCACTACAGAATAGATTATTATCTTTATGTCAATTAATAATAATAGCTATAAATTGATAGATATTTCTGCTTTCAAAACACTTTGACTATGTTATCCCTTTTAATCCTCCCATAAATTTAATCATTCCCATAAGTTAGATATTATTTCTATCTTCATTTTGCAGATAAGCAAACATAGTATCTACATTAGTGTCCAAGGCAGGATTTGAGCATATCTTCCTGACTCCAATTCCAATATTCAATCCACTGTTCATTTCCAGGAGAACGTGAAGCTGAATAATTCAGTGATAGTAATGGCTAAAGCTATGTGGTAAAGTAATGACCTAGCAGGAGAGATTGTACAAGGGACACTTACATTTCACTCTCTTCACAACTGAACCCTTCCTTTAAGAATCCATTTCTGGAATAATATTTTAGCTCCTCCTATTTATATAACTCATTAAATCAGGTTGAGAATGTTGGGGATTCCTTCATTATAGTATGGAGTGCCAGTTTCAAATTATTTTATTAGTTGATTATTTAAGCCTCACTTGTTTCCACTAAAGGTTATTAAACATGCTACAGGTCCCAGATAAGTTAGACTTTACTTTTACAGGCAATAGCCTTAGGCTCTGAGAATCTCCCCATATGGTAAGGAAAACCACAAAGAAGAGAAAAGGAAAAAGGAAAAGGCCCAGTTAGGCTTATGGAATAGAGATAATCGACACAAGAGAAAAAAAGTCAGTTTGCTTCAGTTGAAGCAGAAAGGAACTGGCTGTTAATACTTTTCAGAGAACATTTATGTCCTTCATGTCATCATTCTATGCATCTTATACTTGATCCACTGAGGTTCAGGGGCTTTACTCAAGTCCCCCAATCAATAAACAATAGAGCAAGAATAGGAACACTAGGATAATAGAATTAGAACTGAAAAGAGACCTCTGAGATTATCTAATTCAATGCTCCTCATTTTTTAGATGTAAGTCTCATATATTTGAAGTGAAAAAATATTTAGGAACCATTGGGTCTAACTTCCTAAACTGGAGATGAGGGAACTGACATTCAGAGAACTTAAATGACTTGCCTGAGATTACAGAGATAGTACACAGAAAAACTATAATTTGAACTCACCAGACCTGGAGTTTGGAAGAGCTGAATTCAAATCCAGAATTTCCTAGCTGTGTGACCCTGAGTAAAGCATTTAATCTCTTTCTCCCTCCATTTCCTCATCTATAAAATATATAATAATATAATAATGACGATGATGATGATAATAAATAATAATAATAGTATCTACCTATGGGGTAGTTGTGAGAATCAAATAAGATACTATCTGCCTATTCATCTATGCATATCTTTCTGTATCTACATATCTAGATTTATAAATATTTATATATATATATATTTACACATATGTTTATGAAAAGGATAGACATCAAATAAGACATAAATCTTAACAAGGTAGCAATTTATCTACATTTCTTTTTTCTTCTTGATTTTTAAATATTTTATTGATACTCCTTTTTTTTAACATTTCTGTCACTTCCTACAAACTTACTTCACTTTTCCAAATAACTCATTTGTAACAAAAATGTATTGTCAATTAAAATAAATAATTACCTTGTCCATGTCCTAGAATGTATGTCTCAGGCTCTATCTCTGTCCATCACCTCTCTAACAAAAGATGGGAGACTATATTTTTCCTATTCCCAGTGTTACAACTCTGGATATATTGCTATTACTTCATATCCAACAATTTTGCAATAGCTCTTTAATTGGCCTCTCTGCCTCCTTTCTTTAATTCATTTTCACACTGCCAACAGATTAATTTTCCTAATGCATACCTTTCCCCCCACCTAACCATCCTGTCTACTCAAATAGTTTCAATGATTCTCCATTTGTGAATAAATTATAAATTCCTTAGCCAGACATTCAACCTCACATTCGCTCCCACCTCTTAACCTGGTCCCAAGCAACTTTTGTAAACTTAATTTCCACGGATTTCTGATACAAATAGTATTCAGATACTGTTCCTCAAATGTGACAAGCTTTTCTGGCTCTGTTTTATTCGTAGCCTTTACTTTCTCTACTCTATTTTTCCCACATTCATATTTTCATTTTAACAGACAAACTCTTAGAAAATATTGTACTTCGGGTGGCTAGGTGGCACAGTGGATAGAGCACCAGCCCTGGAGTAGGGAGTACCTGAGTTCACATCCAACCTCAGACATTTAATAACTGCCTAGCTGTGTGACCTTGGGCAAGCCACTCAACCCCATTTGCCTTGCAAAAATCTAAAAAGAAAATATTGTACTTGTCTACACTTTTCTTCTTATTCACTTTTTACCTTCTTAGAATCTGGCTTTAGTGTTATTCTGCTGGAGAAAGTCACCGAAGTTGCAAATGATGAATCAAATTTGGTTCTCCTTCCTCAGTTCTCATTCAATTTTGCCTCTCTGGAACATTTAACATTACTGACTACCCTCTCTTCCTGGGTAATCTTTCCCTTCTTGGTTTTCAGCTCTCTCTGTTTCTCTCTTTGTCTCTCTCTCTATCTCTCTCTGTCTCTGTCTCTGTCTCTCTCTCTCTCATCTTTCTCTGTCTGTCTCTGTCTCTATCTCTGTCTATCTGTCTCTGTGTGTATGTTGCTGTCTCTGTCTCTCTCTTTGTCACTCTCTGTCTCTGTCTCTCTCTGTCTCTGTCTCTGTCTCTCTCTCTCTCTATATATATATATCTGTCTGTCTGTCTCTTCCTCTCTATATCTATCTGTCTGTCTCTCTA
This sequence comes from Macrotis lagotis, assembly GCF_037893015.1. Classification (NCBI taxonomy): domain Eukaryota; kingdom Metazoa; phylum Chordata; class Mammalia; order Peramelemorphia; family Peramelidae; genus Macrotis; species Macrotis lagotis. The sequence goes on along the minus strand of NC_133658.1, from coordinate 189,420,405 downwards.
TTTTCCTGTTCGTACTTGTATGATCATTTAATCAGTGTTTTTTCTTGATGATATAGATATTCATGTCCAATCCTCTAATTGTAGCTATTTTCCATGGTTCTGTGTTATCCCTCTTCTCTCTGTCTACCCAGTTTTTAGTGATTTCACTATCATGAATTCATGTGTAATCTCTCTTCAGATGATTCAAAGATTTATATAGTAAATCTAGGTCTCTCTCCATCTCCAGATATGCCTATTGGACATTTCCAACTGGTTGTCTTAATAGATATTTTATATTCAGTATGTCCAAAATAGAATTCAATATATAATTTTAGCTAGCAGAGCTTGAAAATACACTAAGGCTTTGGGGACTTATTATATTTTCCCAAAATTCCACTCCACAACTTATCTGGTTTTGGTGAGGGCAATATCATCCTTACAATCAACCACTTCATGCTTCAAAGTCATATCCAATTCTTTACAACCCCCTCTGCTTCCCATACCCAATAAATTATCAAATCCACCACTACACCATTCTCTGCATCCATCCTCTTTTCACACTAATCCTATAAGGTCCTCATCATTTCTTGTCTAGATTTTTGCAAGAACCTTCTAAGTAGCTCCCTACCTCTTTCCTTTATCCAATTTGCCCTTCACAAGGCTGCTAAAGTTGGACTTTTCAAGCAGAGGTCTACTATGTCATTTTATGACTCAATAGGATCAGAAAATTCCTATTGTCTTTTCAGATAAAATGGAGACTCTCTTCTCTAGCATTTAAAGTCTTTTACAAAATGGCATAAGCCAATCTTTCCAGACTTATTAAATATCACTACCCTTCATCTTCTCTAGGTTCTAGACAAATTATTCCTTGGTCCTTATTAAAAGCCTTTTATCTTATCTCCATGTTTGTGCTAGGCTGACTTATATATGTATCCAATGTCCTCCCTCCTCAACTCCACCCCTTAGAAACCCTTTGAAGGCTCATCTCAGGTGCTACTTCCTTCAGAAATCTTTTTTCTAGTCTTCAGTTTTCATTGTACCTCCCTAAAAATTACTTTGTGTTTACTATTTATATATTTTCTTTTACTAAATGTATATATAAAAGGTTATATGCAAAACATATATATGTACATATAGTTATGTATTCTTTATAAATGTGTATACATATACAATTATATCAATTAAGAGGGTACTATTTCTTCTTTGCCCCCTTTGCATTGCTATCATCTAACACTTGGTTTTCACATAGTAAGGACTTAATGAACGCTTGTTGAATGATTGAATAAATAAGTCTCCAATTCTTGAATTTCTATTTATCCTTCAAGGATCAGTTCAAATGCTGCTTTCTCCCTAAAACCTTTCATAATCACCCCAGTGAAAGAGAATCACTCCCACAATACCCATGCCTGTACCATTAAGATGACACAGTTAACTTGATTGCAATACCTTCAAAGAAATATAGAATCTTAAAACTACAAAGAATCTTGGATACAAATTAAATGCTATATATATGCTTTACATGAACTCAATTTAACCTATTCCCAAACATTTAAAAGCTTCTTTATTATCTGCCCAACATTGTGTTTTATGTTGGTATTACTAGGGCAAAATGAAAAACAACTCTTTTCTCTAGTGCTTCCAATTCTATTATGAGGCAGCTTAGTGATAGAGCATTAGAACTGAAATAAGGAAGATGTGAATTCATGTGACTTAACCATTGTGTGCCTCAGTTTCTTCATATTTGTAAAGGGATACTGTTTATCTTCTAAGGTAGATTTTACAAATATTAAATTATACATATATATATATATATATATATATATATATACAACTAAGATCAGGAAGGACTTTGTTTATTAGTAACACCTGAGTTGATGGGGGAAGGGAGTGCATGCTAGGGAGTCAAGCTAACCTATGATTTGGGAAGATTATCTTAGCAATTGTGTAGAGAATGATGATAATCATGATTGACATCAGGGAGATGATGCCATGACAAGTACATGAATTGAATTTGAACATGGGGGGAGGGGGAGAGACTGTGCTAAGTCACCATTCTCCCTTTCTCCTCCAGAGCCATCTGCATCCAGTGGTCAAATATAAATCAAGAAGACTGGAGATGGTGCTGAGGGTGAGGCAATTGGGGTTAAGTGGCATGCTCAAGATCACACAGTTAGTTAGCATCAAGTGTCTCAGGCCAGATTCAAGCTCTGCTCCTCCTGGAGTCCTTCTGACTCCAAAGCCAGTGCTCTATCTATTGCACCATCTAACTTCCCTTGTGTAGAGGACAGAATTGGGTAGGGGAAGACAGAAAACTGGAAGCTCCAACTAGGAGTCTAATACAGCATGGTCCAAGAAAAAAGAAAAAGAGAACCTGACCAGGTGGTTGTGTTGTTGGGAAGAAAAAGATCATAGGAGTTAAATTTTCCAGATATAAAGGACCTCAGAGACTATCTTGATCAACACTCTCATTTTATCAGTGAGTCAGTTTAAGGAGGTTAAATGATTTCCCCAAGGTAATTCTAGCAGACAGGATATGAATCAAGAGTCTCTGACTCTAAAGAAAGTGTGCTTATGAATCAAAGAATGGATATACATTTAGTGCCTAATATGTGGCAGGTAGGTACTCTACTAATATCTGAATATATGAAGACAAGAAGCAAAATTAGACTTAAACAAAACTTAAAACTCCATTATAATGTCCTAGAAGGTGGGCACTACCTCCTAATTCTATTCTATGCACTTTATAGGCATCTGATGCATAGTTAAATGATCAGACAATGAGTTCATTGAATTATCTAACTCAAACTGAATAAATAAGCAACTTTTTATTGGTGTAAGATAATAATAATAATAATAATAATAATAATAATATCAATATAGTTTCTGTTCTCAAGGATCTCACAGTCTAGATAACACATAAAAATAGTTCAAATGTATTTCTTCATTTCTCCCTCCATACCTTGCGCCCATACACACACACACACACACACACACACACACTTACACAACACCCAAGAAAGGCAGCTAGTTCAGTAGAAAGAGCAATGCCCGGGTTTGGATCTCACCTCTAATGCTAACTCTATGATCTTGAACATTTAATTGAAAATTTCTGAGTCTCAGCTTTTTATCTGTAAAATAAAGAGATTAGAGATTAAACTAGATTGCCTCCAGGATTTCTTCTAGCTCTAGATCTGCAATTCTATAATATTTTCCTATTTAATAGGAAAAAATAATAATAATCATATTTTTGGTTTTAATGTTGGTGAACTTGAGTATTTAATGAAGTCGTTGTGGCATAGCTAATAGATTATGATCTTGGAGTCAGGAACATAGGTTCAAATTCCAATTTTGGTATTTCCTAGCTGAGTAACTGAAGGCAGCTACATAGTGCAATGGATAGAATGCTAGGCCTGAAATCAATATTTATTATATGAGTGACCCTAAGCAGGTCAATTAACCCTATTTGCCTCAGTTTTCTAATCTGTAAAATGAGTTGGAGAAGGAAATGGCCAAGACTGTTATCTTTGTTAAGAAAATCAAAAAAGAGGTCAGACTTGACTGAAAATGGATAAACAGAAACAGGAGAAGCTAGATAATCCTGGGTAGGTCACAACCCTAATGTGCCTTAAGATGTGCTCTCAGAGTTATTTACTAAGTCCTAGAATGTTTGCATTAAGGATTTGAAATAGAAAATAGTGGATTTATTCATGGTTGATAAAAATCAGAAGTCTGGTTGTAATAGGTGATCATTTTAATTCTTCATGATTAAATAAAGATAAGTGGAATTTCCTCTCTTGTGGATATTTATTCATTTTTTGGGAAAGGATGCATTGGAAATTGTACTAAACTGGAAGTTTAGGAGGTCCTAGCTTGGGTTCTAACTCTGACAATTAAATAGCTGGATAATCTCAGAAAATCATTTATTGCTCTAATCTCAGTTTTCTCATCCCTTCCTAAGAGGAAGAAATTCAGACTGTAGAAAACTCTTCAAATTCCAAAATTCTGATTTTACTCAATAGTCTTCACAGTGATTTTAAAAATTGCTCTCTCCTATTCTGAAATATAATATATATATATATATATATATATATATATAATTAAGATAATATTATTATTACTTTTTCTGGTGTGCTTGTGATTCTCAAATGATATCATATACATTGTGCTGTGCACACCTAAATTCCCTATTAAAATTCCCATTCTTTTTGTGTTAGTATAATTGTTTTCAGAATTAATGGATCAGCTCCCTATGCTTCTAAAGAAAACAAGGATTAAATCATTCTGTTGACTAATTTTTTATTTTCTCTATATAGTTACTATGCAAGTTTTAGTGTTTTGTATATGGTATATCTCAATTGTGATTTTAGCCTAAAGTCATCTTCATGTAAACTGATCTTCTTTATGGTTAATGCAAATACTTGCAAACATCCGTTGAATCATTTAATTAATTTGTACCTCAACCATTTACTAGTTATGCAACTGATCTTAGGCAAGCAGCTTTGTTTCTCTCCTTGATGTAATTTCTCTATTTGCAATATGCAGGAACTAAATTGGGTGATCTTAAAAATTACCTGCAGCTCTAACATTCTATGAGTCATTATCAAGATTTCAATCAGGACTAATTTGAGTTTTCCCATCTATAAAATGGTAGTGATGGAGAATGGGATAAAGAGACTGGAGAAAGTGACTTCAGGTGACAGGAGTATCTTTCTTCTTTTAAATTTCCCCAAATAATGTATACTGAAGTGATAAAGGGTACAAAGAAGGGGTAGAAGAGAAGCAGAGTTTTAGGAAGAAATGTAGATGAGCTCTACCTTACAATTTTTCTTATCAGTTCTAGAAGACATTCCAGACCAAGTCATGATCAGGAAATTTGAGGAAAAAAATCACAGTCATTTTTTTCCCTAGCCCAGATTAGTATGAAGAGATAGACTGAAAGTTTTACAGACAATTGAAGATGGAATCTAGTTAGGAACAGAGTGTTATAGTTCAGGCATAAGCTATGCACCAGGCAAGAAAGGATCCCAGATCCAACACAGAAGAATCAGCACAGAATTATGAAAAAGGAATAGTTTCCAATTAGCAGCTCTTATACTCACTACCCAGGTCTGGGTCATTGATCCAGGGAAGGCTAATCAGTGGAACGGTACCTCAAGGTGGTATTCCAGTGTGAGGGTTGGTTGTGAATCCTAGCCTGGACATTGAGAAGATGCAAGTTCAGAAGTCCTGTGTAGCTCTGATACCAATAGTGCAGTGGGATCTAAGTTCTGACCCCATCCCATTCTTGTGCTTGTAATTGAAAAAAGGAAAGAATATCAGGCAAAGGGGAGCCTATTCAACCTACCTGAAACAGCAGAGCTTTTAAGGTGACTGATAGTGGCTGACTCTAACAGCAACCTACTGGAATTTTAGGGGCAAGTTCTCAGAAGTAGAGAGCAGGAATCAGACTCCCATCTGGATTTGATGTCTTTGAGAGCACAGAAAGTTTTCAGGTCTCCATCCTGCACTATCTCTAAGATCCTATTTTAAGACAAAACTCACTATCCTAAGAAAGCAACATCAGGATCCAAAACCTCAACCCAGACATTCACTCCAAAAGTATACAGAGCCTAGCCCTAATGAAAAGTCTTAGGTTAGGAAGTACATTGGAAGAATGAACAAACAAAAAATATTCTAACCATAAAAAGCTATTATAGTGATAAGAATGCTAAGGATATAAATTCAGAAAAAGAAAATAATAGCAGACAGAATTTACAGTTTGGATACAAGTTCAATTAGAATTACAGGAATTATGTAAGTAACTTTTAAGAGTTAAATAGAAATGAATTATGGAATAAAGAATTAAAAAAGGGAATTAGAATCTTGGCATCTCTATATAAGCTATCTGAATATTGGAATGAAAAAAATAAAAAATAATAACTACACAAAACAAAAAGAAATATTAAAATAAAATTAATAGAAGAAAATGTATTATATTGAAAATAATTGACCTCAAAAAAAAATAGAATGAAAAGAAGTTATTTAAGAATCACTGAGGGGCAGCTTGGGGCACAGCAAATAGAGCACCTTCCCTGAAGTTAAGATGACCTGGGTTCAATTCTGCCTCAGACACTTAATAATTACCTAGCTATGTGACCTTGGACAAGTCTCCTAACCTCATTGCCTTGCAAAAAAAGAATCATTTAAACCTGAGCAATAGGAAAAAAAAGCCTGGGCACCATATTTCAAGAAATTATGAAAGATCTCTTTAAACCAAAGGGTAAGGTGGAAATAGAAAGAATCCACCTGTCATCCTGATGAAAGAAAACCAAAATTAAAACTTCCAAGAGCATTAAATCAAAATTCAGAGCTTCCAGGTTAATATTGTGTGTCTGTATGTGTATATATATATACATATATGTGTGTGTGTGTGTGTGTTAGGATCTATGACTGGGGAGACATGAACAGTAACAGAATCAGAATTTGCACTATATGATCCTAATAGAGGTAGCACAGGCATGTCCCCTTCAGTGAGGCAGATGTACTGACTGCCTCAACCATTATTTTTTTGTTCAATTAAAATCAGGATTGACAATACCAAATATCTTAAACACATATGTGAAATGCATCATATAGGTTATGGAAAATAAACCTATATAATAAAAGAGCCTTACAAACATTATACTGGTGACATACAGAGAAATAGCAACAGGCATACACTTAATGTACCTGTTCTGTCCAGTTTGTGAAGGATTGTGCAATCTGAGGTGAAGCAAAGTTCACCACTGTCTCACCTCATGTCTTTCCCCAAACGAGGCTAAAACATACAAAGTCAGTTGTTTTGTCTTTGAAAATGACTGAAATCATACAGAAATTATATTTATAATAGATCAGGGAGCAAGTATTAATATTTATTTCATTTTATCATTTTTTTACTTTTTGTGTATTATGAAAGGCTCTGCCTTCTCTGCCTCCCCTGACCACAAATCCCTAATATATCTAGATGATAGATAACTAGTTACATACATATATATATACATATATATATACATATATATATATATAAACAAACAAACATATATACAAACATATCCATATATAGGTAGATAGGTAGACGAGTAGATAATAGATAGATAGATAGATAGATAGATAGATAGATAGATAGATAGATAGATAGATACAAACAGACAGACAGACAAACAGATATACATTAAGTAAGTAGCTGGAAAAAAATCAAGTATTGAGGAGACGTAGTCAGGATCACACTTGATTTATTGCTCATAATTATAACGGAGTTAAGAGCTTGAAACAGGATATTCCAAAAGGCAAAAGATGCAAGTTTATGACAAAGTATAATTTATTCATCAAAACTAAGTATGAAATGGACTTTATTAAAAGAGAAAACTTCCAAGTATTTCATGAAACAAGAATCCTTTAGGTCAGGGACTATCTTTTGACTCTTTTTGTATTTCCAGTGCTTAATCAATATTTGATAATTGACTCACAAAATACCAGTCTCCATATGAATTTTGAAATTCAGATTGAGTCATACTTTTTTTACATGGCCTGGTGTGGGATTTGTTTTACTTGGCAATACAAGAGTTGGCAGCAAGAGTTTTGTTACTTTGTAACAAGAGTTTTATTTTTTTCTTTCTCAATGAAATGGAAACTGAATTTTTACTGATTGGGAAAAAATTAATTATAAAAAAGGAGATGGTACATTATGGAACACTATTGTTCGATTAGAAACCAGGAGGGATGGGAATTCAGAGAAGCCTGGAAGGATTTGCATGAACTGATGTTGAGTAAGATGAGCAGAATCAGAAAAACATTGTACACCCTAACAGCAACATGGGGGCGTTGATCAACCTTGATGGACTTGCTCATCCCTTCTGGACAACAATCAGGGGCAATTTGGGGTATCTGAAATGGAGAATACCATCTGTATCCAGAGAAAGAATTGTGGAGTTTGAACAAAGACTATTACCTTTAATTTTTAAAAAAATGTTACCTTATTATTATGTAATTTTACTATCTCTTATATTTTTTCCCCTTAAGAATATGATTTCTCTCTCAACACATTCAATTTAGAACAATTATAGCATGGAAACAATGTAAAGACTAATAGACTGCCTTCTATGGGGGTGGGGGAGGGAATCGAGATTAGGGGGAAAATTATAAAATTCAAAAATAAATAAATAAATAAATTTAAAATATAAAAAAGAAGGTGGGTTTAGATATTTTAGGAGACTTCTATGGTCTTTTTAAGAACAATAAATCTCAAGAAGGGATTTCTATTATCATCTAGTCCAGCTTCAAAAGAGTTCCTTCAGCAAAATAAATGAAAAGTGATCTTTTTGATTCTGCTTAAAGATCTTTAGTATAGAGGAACTCACCCCTCTCACATTAGCTTATCCGGTTTATAGTAGCATTCAATGCTCACTCCCCAAATTAAAGGCTTGACATCATCTCTTTGTCTAAGGACTTAAGAAAAGTCAGATTCAAGTCAAATTTGAACATTTAGCTCAAGCATAATTCTGCTTATGTTATTCCACTATATAATAAACTCCAATGGCTCCTAATTGTTTTCAGGATCATACCTGGCCTTAGATTACCTTTCAAGGAACAATACTCCTCACTACTACTACCTGACAGACAATAGTCAGTTAATCAGCCAGTCAACATTTATTAAGCACTAACTACATACCAATAAGTGTACTTAATGCTAGTAAACACAAGAAGCAAAACTAATAATACCTGCCATCTGATTACATTCTAATGGAAGAAGGCAATATATTAAAGGAACCTAAAAGGGACAGATTGAAGAGAAAAAGTCCTCTGGAAATGAGTCAGTAAAGCATCTTAGAGAAGGATGAAGACACTTTTGACCTGGGCCTCCTCCTTAAACTGGAGGCTCTGGGAAAGACCAGTCAATTAGAAGGTGAGATCTCAAGGAAACAGAATAATTTCAACGGGACATATTATAGTCAGGTGGAATAAGCTCCCAGAGAGAAGTTTCAATGGTATAATAGAAAAGAGTACTTTGGAGATAAGTCAGTGTTGTAGATTGGAAAAAGAAGATCTAGTCAAACTGGACTTCTCACAGTTTTTCATAAAAGGCACTTGCCTTTGTGCCTTGACAATGGTTGTCAGGGCACAAATTCTAGGAATGTACTGAACATCATAAAGAATTATAAAATTTTAACCTAATCATTCTGGAAGTCAATTTAGAACTATGTTTCAAGGGCTATCAAAATATACATACTCTCTGATTCAATAATACTACAACTAAGTCTATATTCAAAGAGATCATAGAGATAGAGCATTTTTTCATATGTTATAGATAACTTTAATGACTTCATCTGAAGATTTTTCATATCACTTTATCATTTATCAATTGGGGAATGATTCTTACAAATTTGAATCAGTTCCCTAAATATTTGAGAAATCAGATCTTTATCAGAGAACCTTGCTTCAAGTTTTCTTTCACAGTATTGCTAATTGCATTTCCCTCTGTACTACCCCACTCCAGTTATTATATTTTTTCTTTTTTACCCTGTCCTTCCTCAAAAGTGTTTTTCTTTCTAATCCTTCTGTCAATCTTTGCTGTCTTCTATCACCTTCAATTTCTTTCCCCATTCCCCTTCTACTTTCCTGTAGGTTGTATGGACAGTTTTTGTTGAGTTAGGGAAGCTACAATGCCTACTCTCTGATTTCATTCAAGTAACTATTTCTTCCTCACTAAAAGAGTTATTTATCCACTTGAGGCCTGTGAAACCAGGGAGACAAATGCCTAAAGATTAAGATGACTACAATGATAAGGCCATGAAGCAATCTTCCTTAGATACCATGGATACTGTGAAAAAGTGATCTGAGAAAGAACTGGGCTCTTGATTTCTGCCTATGCAGGGCATCCCTAGGGATGGCAGTTTCTAATTTAAATTGACTAACTCCTAACTTTCTGTATTCTAAATCTATAAAGGGACTTTTGAATGAATTGGGGTAAGAATGGGTTCTCAAACAAATACCAAATCTAAAAGAAGAAGGGAAGAGATATTGACTTCCATTAAGTGAGATATCAGGGCTCGAATAAAGAAACCAGTTTTCCCCTAAGTCAATAATTTCCCAAGTTTCATTAAGGTAAGGTTTGGGAAAGTCCATTATTTTATTTGTTCCTCCATCTTCTTCCCCAGTGGACTGAACATTACATTAAAGCAGAAACTATGACTCACTTATCTTTATACCTTCCCCGGTGTCTTATATAGGGCATTAACTGAATTTCAGCCATAGAGAAGACTATTTTCTATTAATACATGTTCCCCCTCCACCTAAACTCTCATCTATATTCTAGAAGTACCATTTAGGGGGGAAAAAAAAAATATATATATATATATATATATATATTACCTTCGAATTCATTTTCCATGAACAAAAATTGAATCTCTGAGAGGTGAAGTGATCTGTCCAATTAGTGTACTAAGTAGTGATAGAAAAGAGAGAGACATTTATTATCAGACACCTATTTTATTAAATTATCAAGAGACACCTCGTAACAAATCCATCCCAAAATGCACATGAAAACTTCAGTATGTAGAGGATTCTCTATTTCAGATATCTTAAAGTAAAAGGTATTTGACCACTCTGTTGAAAATGTTTCATTCTCAGTCCAATTATGAGTTAAACCACATAAGTTCCAAGGTCTCTTCCAACTCTGAAACTCTGTGATTTTGTAACTTGCATTTTGGTGTTCTTTCTATTTTATAAAGTTACAAATTGTTGTTACTAAATCCATTATTTTCAGGGCTTCTCTATTCTCGGCAAGAAATTGCCAGGGAATGAACTTAATAATCAGTTTTCAAACACTTACGTGATAAAGGAAAGCACATAGATATAAAGTAAATTCAAACTATGATTTTGCTACTCACTAACATTGTGGCTCCAAGCAAGTTTCTGAAATGAAACCCATCCTGGTGTCTTAATTTCCTCATTTGAAAAATGAAGAGATTAGACTCAGACAAGTTTAAAGTCCCTTTCACCTCTAAAATTCTGTTACTCTGATAGATCCTATTCAATTAAGAAAGCAAAATCTGTCAGAAGTGGGTGAATGAGTCACATGCAAAATCATAAAATCTTAGAGCTGAAAGAAATCTTAGAAATCATCTAGGCCAGTCCTTTCATGCTTTGGAAGAAAGAGAGAAAGGACAAAACCATACCTGAGCTCTTTGCATATATAAGAGTTTTACATGGTACAAAGTTGAAACTGATAAGTCTGAGAATAAGTCTTAGAGGATCATGGGAGAACAGACTCATTATTTCCTGCCCAGGTCAGGTCCTTCACACTTTCTTCCACAATGGTACATCTCAAGTTGTCTTAGGAGCTAAGCAGGAAGGCAGGTAGTAGTACTCCATAACCAAAATTAAGAAAGGGTAGATTTTTATTCCATTTGGGAAAATCATGAAATAATCCCTATGGATATTTCTATCATCTAATCTTACCTTTGGATGGTAAAAGACTGATCATCAAATAGAAATTTTCCTAACAGAAACAAAGTCTTTGTTGAGTTTTGGAGGATTTGTATTGTGCCCTCTCAGATACTACCAGATTCCAAGTTTCATTCAACAGAGATCTTTCTACTTACACTAATAACTCAAATACCCCCCATGGGTATCTGCTATATTTACTAACTGTCCAGATTTACTCACTTCTCAGGATCCTCTACAATGTCTTCTCTTGTCAGCAGACCTAAAATAATGTTTCACCAAAACTTCCCATCATTAAGTATTTGCATTATTTTTCTACTGGGATATGGCTTCAATTTCCATTCTTCATACCCTCAGACTTGGCATTAAAATTTACTACATTATTTCCCCAAAGGGACAGGCTCTACGCCTTCCAAGGTGAGAGTTGCCTAATCAGAAAAACTTGTATGTACCTATGATTCAATTTTAGAGCGTCATTAATTTGTGTTGAATATGTCTTTTATAACTTTCCCTTTAAAAATATTAATATTTTGGAAGAGATAATCCTTTAAGTCAATAATACCCCTTTCACTTTATAAATTAAAAAAATGTCCCAGAGTCTTAATAATTGATCTTCTCTCAGAGTCTTTTAAGTTCATAGCATTATGTGATTTAGGACTAGAAGTAATCCTGGTGGTAAACTAACTCAATGCGCTCATTTGATAAATCAGGAAACTGAGGTAAATTGATTTGACTAAGGTCACAGATAGGAAATAATAAAGTGGTTTTAATGAGAGGCAGGTCATTTTATTCTTCTATGTTTTGTAGGGCAGAAAAGAATCTTGATTCATTTTGAAAATCATATGGGAGATGATGGTGCAAAGGTAGAAGGGGGAAAAAAAACCAAGAAGCTTCACCAATCTCACATGCTTATATATAAGACAATTATTTCCAACATTTTGTATTCTGTGAACATCTTTCAACAACAGAAAGCAATGAGTTATAAGTTTGTATATAGACTCTAAATACAAAATTTTAAATCTCTAATTTTAAAATAATTGCAAATATTTTCTGTTGAACATTCTGTAATGATTAAAAGTAGTAATCTTTTTCTTTAGTTTTTTTCAAGGCAAATGCCCAAGGCCACACAACTAGGTAATTATTAAATGTCTGAGGTCGAATTTGAACTCAGGTACTCCTGACTCCAGGGCCAGTGCTCTATCCACTGCACCACCTAGCCATCCTTAAAGGTAGAAATTTAACAAGACCTCATATGCTTATTGTTAACTACAAAACTTCATAACAAATTTTTATTTTACAAAGTTTGTTGAATATTAACATTTTAATAAAATAAGTTAAAATCAGAAGATACTCAACCTATTAATTCCAATGTTAGACTTTTATTTGAACAGAAATTTGTAATATTTGGTTCAGTAGCAAACAGATATCTATAGTGTTAAACAAACAAACACAGTAGGATAAATCTGGTTGTCAGGTTCTGCAAGTAATTTATTTCTGTATTTTTACTTAAAACAAAAATAAAGTGAAAAAATATTACTTCAACAAGGATGTGGTATAAAATGATAGGGAAAATTTTAAAACTTCTCTTTCTTAGAGCTGGAATTTATTTTCTTTTAATTAACCAATCAACATTAGTGACCAGGTAATTAGGATATAAAATATTTACTTTTCTGCTGGATAATGACAAGTACTATACTAAATGATAAATGTACTTTACATTAAATACATATTTTACTATATTTTTAACAATACAAGTGGAGTGACTTTTGTAAGGAAAGGATATCTTCAGGTACATTTTTTTCTCTCTATCACTGACACACTGGCTATACTGTCACTGAATCATCACTGAAGTGTTAGCAAACAATTATATTTACAACTATCAGATAGAAGAATAGTAATATAATTGTAATGTTAAATTGGAAAATAGACTTGCTTTTGCAATGAGAGGCAATATAAGATTTGTTTCTGTAGAATGGTTGTGATGGCACATGATGACTTCAAGAATACTCATAATGTGCATGCCCAGTGATCATGGTTTTCAAACAGCTTCCCTTTAATGTAAATATTTATTATTTTAATCATGTGAATAAAGGACAAATGAAATACAACAAATAATAATCAATAAATAATACTTATCATGTGATACACACCATGCTAAATGGAAGGGATAAAAGTATAAAAAATAATAAAGACAGTCCCTTTTCTAAAGGAGCTCACAATCTAATAATTACAGAGTAAGAGGGAAAGAAAGAGCTTCTCTGTTACAATGTACAAAAGACAATTTTTTTAAAAAAGAGTAAAAGGAAAAGGTTCATGGCAGCTGAGCATCCAAAAATGGTTTATTAATGTCTAAAACCTTGTAATGATTTGGGCAATCTGATCTCAAATTGAGAAACTGCAAGGATATATTGCACCTAATTAGAAGTGAGTAGAATTGTATGACATGGTTGCATGAACAATATCATTGCACACATTATAATGATTGTTTCAAATCTTTACAGAAACACACCTACAATGTTTTAATTATACTTGTTACCACCCCAGTCACTTTCCCACATAGGCAAGGAGCCTTTTTCCATCCTCTTATAGTATTTTCCCTCTGAGATCATCTCTGATTTATCCTCTACAGCTGCTTCAATTCTTCAATTCAATTCTTTGAGGAGGGCATGCCATGCTGGGCTGTCCTGCCAGTCTCCCATGATCCACAATCAATTCCAAAGACATTAAGAGATACCTTGACAGTGTTCTTGTATTGCATTTTCATTCACAGACATACACACAAACACACACACAGGCATGTACAGACATATACACATGCGTGTGAATTCCCTGTGTGAATTCTCCACAAAATAAACTCTTTGGCAAGCTACATTTACCAATAAAATAATGTGACCTTCCCATCAGAGTTGTGATCTCTAGAGTAACCTTTGAATGCTTGGCAGTTTATTTCAAGAAAAAATCTTAGTGTCTGGTACCAGTGTCAGGCGAATCAAGATAATTTAAATAGAAACGATTCCGTTTCCTGGAATGGTGCTGGTAGACTGTCCAGGTTTCATAGGCATACATAATGAGGTCATCACAATAGCTCTGAACAGTCTAATATCTCTTCTCTCCCACACTTTCCCTCAGAGCCTCCCAAACACAGTTAGCTCTAACGATACATCTACCAACCTCATTATCAGAGTATACATCCCTGTAAAGTAGACTGCCAAGGTATGTGAACTTATTGACAGTATTCAAAACTTCTCCATTTAATATCACTGAGGGTTTCACATATGGATGAGGTGGTGCTGGCTAATGAAGCACCTCTGTTTTCTTAGTTTTAATTGTTAGTCCAAAATTAGCACAAACAGCAAAGAATGGATCCATACTTTGTTGCATCTCAGCTTCAATAGATGCATTGAGTTCATAATCATCTTCAAACAGAAATCATGCACAACACTCCCTCTATGCTGTTCTTAACAATTGTATTTTGCGCCTTCCTATCAGATATAAACTTTATCAAATTAAGATAATTGCTTCACATACCAGTAGTATTAGACCACTTGAAAATGATTGCACAATCACAATATTTGTCTGAAGTCAACTCATAAGTAAGATAGCTGAGACATAGAAATCAAATACCTTATCTAGCTCCTGAAGTCATGAACTGTTTGGATCCTGATTCAAGTGTGAGTTTTAGCCTCTGACTCATACAACTTCAGAGTTGGCAGGAACTAGAAATGGTCTGGTACAATCTTATTCTGGGCTACCTCCCCATTTAAAACATTTAATTTAATTCAAATCAAATCAAATCAGCAAACATTTATCAAGTGTACACTATGTTCTAGGTACCACAGAATAAAAAAATGAAAATGATCACTTGCCCCAAAAGAACTTACTGGAATGTGTAGTCTGAGCCTATAGAACTAAATTTCAAGTATGTATGAAATGAATTTTGACTAATGATGAGCTGGGTACCAACTGCCAGAGATGTATAACAACACTAGTCACTTCTGAGTTCATAATGTTGTAAAAGAGAAATCTAAGGGAGATGTTGGTGTCCTATCCCAGAAGCAATCTGTAAAACGTTGGTACAATGGAAGTACAATTGAGGGTTTGGGATTTTCAGCAGGTGCTATGTCAACAGTAAATAGTAACTACATTGAATTGAAAATAGTCCTTCCTCAGGTGACCCAGGATGATGGTAGTATGAACACTTGAATAATTAAGAAAAGGGATATAAACAAAGAAACAGGACACCATCCCCAGAAAATCAAACCTTGTTATCAAGAGGGTCTTCTGAAGTTGAAAGAGTGGCAAAATATGGAATTATTCAATGGAGTATATATTATTTGATATCACAATTGACCAGTGTTACCCTGAATGCAGTACTAGGAAGCAATTGCTATTCTTCAATGAATTTTACTACCTCTCCAAGGTGGCTAAACTTTGTCCCATCACAGTTGCCCCCAAACAATGTTGGCTCATCTTTTTTTTAAGTTTTTTTTTCAAGGCAATAGGGTTAAGTGCCCTAGGTCTTACTGCTAGGCAATTATTAAGTCTCTGAAGCTGGATTTGAACTCAGGTCCTCCTGATTCCAGGGATGGTGCCCTATCCACGCTGACCCAATCTTAGCTCATCTTCAAAGATTTTCAGTACTAAAATCACAGACTTTCAGATCTGGAAGAGTCCTTAGTGATCACTGAATTCAATCCCACCATTTTACAGATGGGAAAAGCAAGTCCAAGAAAGGTGAAATAATTTGACTAAAATTACATAGTAAGGAGAAGAGTCAAAAAATACACCAAGTATTTGGACTCCAGGTTAAGTGTTATTTTACAAAAATGCTGTCAGAAATTAGCATTGTCTTTTATATGTTTTACAATTCTGAAATCAGTTTCTTCCCAAATCGTTTTACAGATGATAAAATCAAGTTTATGGTTACACTAACATGTGATAACAACACGTTCGTGTATATGGGAGAATAAATGGTCAGAACCATTTCATTTTTCATCCAAGAAATCGTTGTTCATCAGTTCCTAATTATGTTAAATTATAATGAGTTCTCTAATTAAATTACTCTTAGCCATGATTAAACCCCTGCTGACTAGAGTTACTCAGTCCAGGTTTTATAGCTAGTGAGTAGCTTCATGAATTTAGACTCTAAGAAAAAGTTCAGATTTAGTTCATCTGGAGAGTTTATCAGATCTGAAGAAATGTGGGATTTTCCCAATTCAATGCTATTAGAATGATAGAATAATATATTAAGTATAATCAAACAAAATAGCAGCATTTTATTAACTTAAGTAGTCTTGCTTGTCTAGGAGACCCAGAAACTAATGAGGATCTGGCTTTCCAGAAGGATCAGGACTGAAGAAAGTCATTTCTCATTTCCTTCCCTTTGCACCATATTGTCTTCATAATGACTTTCACATAGGTAAAAGCCAATAATCCAGAAATTATCTGACCTTGAGATCTGACTTTCACAATGATCTCTCCACTTCAAGAAATAGAAACACTAGATTCAATGTAGTTACAAAGGACTCTTCTCTGGAAGCCATCTAAAAGGCCCATGTGAAAATTGATGCTCCCCTTTATAGAAATTTTAAGAAATTATTTTAGAAGTAACCTAGTTTTAAACCTTTGGACTAATTCAAAGTGGATAATTCATCAGAGCTGTTCCTTAACTGCCAATTTTTTTAATTTTAATTTTTTGTTATATTTTAACTTCTAAACTGTCTCCCTCCCTTCTTCCCCATCCCACACTAGAGAAGACCACCATTAGCCTCAGATTTATAAATACATGTAAAACTATGTGTATTTTATCCTCTACATATCCCATTTGCATCTGGTTGCTGTCTTTTGTTCTCATAGGACCAAGATGCCATCACTATGCTAAAGTCAAGTTGCACTGTGTCCTACTGTGGTCGATCAGACCAATACACAATCTATGACAGCTCAGGCACAAATATCCAACATGAATACCATATATATATATATATATATATATTATATATATATATATATATATATATATATATTTATATATATAATATATATAATAATATTAATAATACCTAATATAATATCTATGTGTACTTTTATTTATTAATTCTTTCTCTGGAGGTGGATAGCATCTTCATGTGTCTTTTATAGTTAATTTGAGAATTTATAGTATTCAGTAAATTGGTTGTTCACAATTATTCTTAAAATAATATTGCTGGGGCAGCTAGGTGGTGCAGTGGTTAAAGCACTGGCCCTGGAGTCAGGAGTACCTGGGTTCAAATCTGGTCTCAGACACTTAATAATTACCTAACTGTGTGGCCTTGGGCAAACCACTTAACCCCATTTCCCTTGCAAAAATAAAAAAAAGAATAATATTTCTTACTGTACCCAATTTTGTCTTGGTTCTATTAGCCTTAACTAAAAATTTTTGGAATGAAGTTCTGCAGCTCTTTCTCTGATCTGCCCAGGAAGGAATTGTGAATCTTTCCTTAAAGTTTTTAGAGCAGTGATAATGATCAGGCTAAGAGACTTCTTGAATTCATCTTTGATCATTTTAGAGCAAGATCCTTTGAAGAGCAGAGTGGTTAAAAAGGGACTGAATTGTTTTAGAAAAATAATTTTCCAAGATTAAGGGGAAATTATTCTGGGTTACTGAAGCAAAATATTAACTTCAACCTTATTCTCAATTGTATAACCATATCTTATAATGATGTGAGTGCTTTCTTGCTCAATTCTCAGAAATATCACTTCAAAAATCTCTTATATTAGAGAAATGTCAGAGGGCATGATGGAACTCAGTCAACTGCAACCTCTAGCTGTCTAAGAAGAATAATGTTTGGAATTAAAATAATTACAGAATTAATAAAAATAGTTTCTTCAGTCTTAGTCTACAACAGAATATAGTATTCATTTTTCTTCCATAACAGCAATCCAATTGTGAGGGCACTAAACCTGAACATGAGCATTATTGTTGAATTATAGCCTTTCAAAACCCTAATAAATACTTGTGAAATTTGAATTCACCTGTGATTTTAGACAGCATAAACTAAATAAGAAACAATGATGGGAAGCTTGGTTGGGCAGTGGAATGAGCACTGGCCCTGGAGTCAAGAAAACCTGAATTCAAATATAGTTTCGAACTCTTCTAGTTGTGTCTCCCTGGACAAGTCACTTAACTTTGATTCGATTTTTTTTAATTTAAAAAACGAATCTAGTAAAAATAATGTCATCAGGAAGATGTTTTTCTATAGCTGTTTTCTCCAAGTCCGATACAAACCAAAAATCCTCAGGGAAAAAAAAAAATTATGTATCTGACATAAAGTATCCAGAAGGCAGTGAGGGAAAGAGAAAGAGATGGAAGAAGGAGGAAGAGAGGGGAAAGGAAGAAAGGAAGGAAAGGAAAGAAGAGAAGAGAAGAAAAGGAAGGAAAGAAGGATGGATCTAAAAGATAAGATAGAAATACCCCAGAGGGCAAAACAAAATAAAACATAAAATTGTGAAACATCAAAGAACTTAAATATTTATAGAATCCACTTAATATTTTCACATTCCTGCCAGATAATTTTAAGATCAAACTATGGGAGTCTTCACCTTGTTCCACCACAACAGTCTGAACCCCCTCCTCACCCCCACAAGAGTAGGTATATATCTAACTTTTGTAAAGAATTAGGAAGCAACTTAGTGGTTCAATGGATAGAGTGCTGGGTCTACATCAGGAAGACCTAAATTCAAACCAGGACTTAGACACACTTAATGACTATGTGATACTGGGCAAATTACACAATATATTTTCCTTCATCGACTAGAAAAGTAAATGGCAAACGACTTTAGCATCTTTATGCAAAATATACGCACACATACATACATATATATATATATATATACATATACATATATATGAAAATGGCAATGTGAAGAAACAGAGAACAAAGGGGGAAACAATTTCAGTGCTTGAGGTAAAGAAATGAAATAATAATGGGGGCAACTTTGTCTCAGAAGTTTATTGTAGGCAAAAAAAAAAGTAGAAAAGACTGGGTTCCCATGTCCTAAATGAGAAGAAATTTCTTTCTTCATATGCAATCTGTCTAACAGACTGAGGAGGGGGAATCACAGAATGGAAGAGTTATAGAATCCCCATTTCGATATATTTGATAAGCAATCCTCCAGTCTCAGATTGAAAGCCTCCTTAAATGAAGTTGCCATTACCTCTTTGGCAGTCTATCCACTTTATAGATACCTATAATTGTTAGGAAATTTTTTCATGACATTAAGACTAAATCATTTCTTTGCAAATCAATGGCTGGCACTTATATAGATCCTCATTATAACCCTGGTAAGTAGGTCCTATGTTTATTTGCATTCTATAGATAAGAAAACAAAGGCAAACATAGATTAAGTGATTTACCCAAGGTCACCCAATTGAGTCTGAGTCAGATTTGAACTTAACTCTTCCTGACTCCAAATCCAACACTCTATTAATGATGCCTCCTTAAAGTTCAATTTGCTCTTGAGTCTGTTTTCTGGCTCCAAATTGAACTTTTAGCTCCTCCTTCCCATAACAACTCCCCAAATTCACTCCCTAAATCCACTCTCCTTCCTACTATATGTGCCCAGTTACTTTTATTGATCCTCATGTGAAATGATCACAAGGTCCTTAATTGTTCTAATTGGCATCCATTGTATATTTTGTCAACTTTCTTTATTTTGAATTTACCATGTTCAAACCTGAATACTATACTTCAGATAAGGTCTGACAATAACCCAAGGATACAAGTAAATTACCTCCTTATTCTTTGAAGTTCAACCCCTCTTAACTGAGGTCAGAGCTTTTTGTTAGTTTGTTTTTAAGCTGCTACTTCACACCACTGTATTGTTTTCATTCCATCAAGACACCAAGACAAATTTTAAGAATGTCTGCTATCTAATAATGTCTCTTCCATCTTATACTTGTGAAATCAATGTTTTGTACCCAAGTATAAGGTTTTATATTTATTCCTATTGAATTCTCTTAGATTCAACTCCAGTGTTCTGGTCTGTCAGTTAGATCCTAACTCTTTCATTCATTATATTAGTTCTCCCTATCAGCTTTATATCAACTAAATTTGTTGAGCATTTATGGTTTTTACCCAAGCCATTGATAAAATTGCTAAGCAGCATAGGGTCAAATAACAACCATATAATACTTCACTCAAAGTTTTCTAGCATGTTAACATTGAACTAATAAAAGCGAATTACTTGGTTAATACTTGCTCTATATATTCATGTGTCTGTCTTTTTATGAATCTATTCATGTCTATATCTGACATCAATCCATGTATTTATTTATGTCATTTATGTATCTATGAATGTATCTATCTCTGTCCCTGTCTTTCTATCCCTCTGTGTCTCTGTGTCTCTGTCTCTCTCATTAATTGTTGTCTCTCCCTCATTATACCCTCTGAGGGTGACCAGTTGATCAATTCTGAATCCATGTTATTATACATAACTTATGTCTCTTTGTCTTCTTCACAAGAATTTCAGAAATATTTAAAACTCTTCAAGGTAAATTATATCCATAGCATTTCCTTCCTCTATTAGTTTAATAATCTTGACAAAAAAAAGAAATTAAATTAGTCTTACATAACATGTTATTTATGTCAATCAGTGCTGCTTCTTTATAATTACCACTTCCCTTTGCAAATATTCACCTACCATCTCTTCAATTATTTAGTCTAAAAGTTTCCCATGAAATAAGTCAAGATCATTGGTTTGCAGTTTTCAGACTTTATTCTCTTCCTCCTTAAAAAAAAATCAAGACACTTGTCATTTTCTAGTCTTGAAGCTCTTCTCCTATTTCTTATGATCATTCAAATATTACTGTCAGTGTTTCAGCAATCAACCATTAGTTGTTTTAATATCCAGGAAAATAGTTTGTGTGGGCCAGGTATCTTAAATTTATAAAAAGCAGCCAAGTGCTCTCTTAGAAGGAATTCAAAAAGAGGTTAAAAGTAATGAAGACACGGTTGTGTATATGGAGGCAGAGTTCCAAAAATCATATTTTTTCCTCTATAAAGCTTAGCTAAACTATTCCTCTGATGAGCCTTTCTGTTTTAATTTTGGTGATTTCTGCATTGTAGGATGAATTGAGATTTGTTCCTGTCACATTCTATCATTTTCATTCTTGAGATTCTTTGCCTTTTTTTTCCTCTATATAAATTTCATCATTATTTTTTCAAGTCCTAACAAATATTCTTTTTTGTAAATGCCTTAGTATAAAGTAAATAAGTAAATTAAATTAGGTGACATTTTTATCATAGTATCATATTATATTTAGGTCTTTTTATTTCTGCAAATATTGTTTGGAAGTTTGATGCATATAGTTGCCAGATAAAGCTTGTATGTTACAATCCCAAATGTTTTATAATTTCCATAGTTATTTTGAATTTAATTTTTCTTTCTAACTCCTTCTGCTATTTTAAAAATTATATTATGTCAATTTATTTTATATCTTGAAAGCTCTGAATGTCTTCATTATTTAAATTAATTAGGTGAATCTATAGAGTTCTCTATGTATATTCTTGATATCTGCAAAAGTAACCATTTCTATTTTCTCTTTGCCTATGCTCTTTCCTTAAATTTCTTTTTCTTGTCTTATTACTATAATTAGTATATCTAGAATTAGAATATTAGTAGTGATCATGAGAATCTTTCCTTTGCACCACATCTTTTTATGAAGGACATTAACTTTTCTCTATTCCATATGAAGTTTATTTTTAAATTCAGATAAATATTATTTACTATATTAAGGATAGGTATATTTATGACTATTATTCATAGAATTTTTAATAGAAACTGTTGGAGAATTTTTCAAAAAGTATTTTCACAATCTAGTGATAGAATTATATGGCTTTTGTTAATTAAAATTTTGTTTAAATTATTAGCATCAGTCTTCTTTTATTTCTATAATCTTTTTTATGTAGAACTAATCTGCTTTACTGGTATAAACCCAACCTAATCATAATTTATAATCTTTCAAATATGCTGTTGTAGCCTTCTTGCTAATATTTTACTTAAAGTTTTTGCATAAATGTTCATTAAGGATATTGGTCTATTGTTTTATTTTTCTGCTTTGTGTTTCCCTGAGTTAATTATGAAGACCATATTAGTACCATAAAAATAAATTTGCCTTCTTTACTTATTGTTGTTAGAAATTTATATAATATTGGAATTAAATGTAATTTGAATGTTTGATAGAATTCACTGATGAAAATAGATAATTTTTCTTTGGGAGTTAAATTATAAGTTATTAAATTTCTTTTTTCTGATTTTTTATTTATTTAAATGCTTTATTTGTTCTATCAATTTTTTCTTATTTATATTTTATAAGTATTCAACTATGCAAAATTATTTCTCATCATTTCCTTTATCCTTTAATTATTGTTAATTTATCTTTCTCATTTTAGATACAATTTGCTTTTCTTCTATATTTTGAAAAATCAAATTAAAAAATTATTTATTTTGGTTTTTTAATTAGCTTCTACTTTTTATCAATTTAATAATCATTTTGCTTTTATTCTTATTCATCTCTTTCTTTACAGATTTTCTACTTTATTATTTAGTGGATGATTTTTGATTTGTTGTACAAGTTTTATAATTATATACCTAATGCACACCTTATTTTTTCTTCTTTTGTTGAAGAGTTCCTGCCTTAGCTATATCCCATAAGTTTTCATATATTTTGTTATTTTTGTCTTTTTAATGAAAATGTTCATATTTCTATAGTTTGCTCTTTTACCATTAATTCTTTAATTTCTTTTTTGATTCTTTTATTTTTAGATTTTTTGGGAAGGCAAATGGGGTTAAATGGCTTGCCACACAGCTAGGTAATTATTAAGTGTCTGAGACCGGATTTGAACCCAGGTACTCCTGACTCCAGGCTGGTGCTTTAACCACTGCGCCACCTAGCCGCCCCAACTTTTTTTGACTCTTTAAGGTCATTAATTGAATTATCCTTTGTATTATCACCAAAAGTCATGTATTCCAAGGAATTATGAGAAAATTGAAAGTAAAAATGATTTTGCAGTTTGTCCTCTTACCAGACAAATTAGTAAAGATGACATATGATGGTATGACTGTGAGAAGGTAGTATTATTGTTATTGGTCCAGTCAACTCAGGAAAGTGATTTGAAACTGTAAAGAAAGAGAGACAGACCTACAAGACAGTTAGACAGAGACATAGCAGATGGAAACAGATAGAAATGACCAGTTTTTGAGCTAGAGATTCCATTGCAAAGTCTAGGATAGAAAATGGTATCAGATACACCAAAACAGTCATAGCATCACTTTTTGTGGTAGCAAAGATCTGAAAACAAAATTGGCATCCATTGATAAAAGAAAAATTTAACAATTGATGGCATATGAAGAGTATGCAGGCTATAAATATGGAATCTTGTATATGTTATAAGGCAAGCTAAATGTCTTGGTTAATTTTGCTGATATTTTTCCCCTTTGCCATAAAGTATCACTTGGTAGGTAGAAGGTGGCAAAAGAATATATTCAGAAATAAATCTGATTGCTGATACCTAAATCAGGTAGAGTCAAACAAAGAAAATTATAGACCAATCTCCCTAATGAACATTGATGTAAAAATCCTAAATAAAATTTTAGCAAAGAAATTACAGCAAGTTATTACTAGAATAATATCCATGATCAGATCAGTTTTCTACCTGGTAAGCAGGGATGGATGGTTCAAAATTAGGAAAACATTCTACATAATTGAATATAATGATAACAAAACCAACAGAAATTATATGATTATCTCAATAGATGATGTCTTTGACAAAATATCTATTCCTATTAAAAATATTAGAAAGTATAGGAAGAAATGGAATTTTACATAAAAAATAATAAGCAATATCTATCTAAAGCCATCAACAAATAATATATTAAATGGGGATGAAATAGGAGCATTTCCAATAAGATCAGGAATGAAACAATGATGCCCATTATAACCATTCTTATTTAATATAGTATTAGAAATCTTAACTTTAGGAATAAGAGAAAAAAAGAAATTGAAAGAATTAGAATTGGCAATGAGGAAATAAAACTTTTACTCTGCAGATGACATGATGGCATATTTAGAAAACCCAAGAGAATCATTTAAATTCAGCAAAGTAGAAGGATATAAAATAAACCCACATAAATCATCATCATTTCTGTATGTGAACAACAAACCCAAGGGCAAGAGATAGAGAAATTTCATTTAAAGAAACTGCTGACAACATTATATTCTTGGAAATCTACCTACAAGGCAAATGCATGCAGAAACTATATGAACACAATTGCAAAACACTTGTCATACAGATAAAAGTCAGATCTAAACAGCTGGAAAGCTGTCAATTGTTCATGGTTAGGATGAGTTATTATAATGAAAATTACAATTCTACCCAAATTAAATTACTTATTCAGTGCCATACCAATCAAATTACCAAATAACTATTTTACTGAACTAGAAAAAACAGTAACAAAATTCTTCTGAGCAACAAAAGGTCAAGAATATCAAGGAAAATGATGAAAAAATGTAGAGGAAGGTGGTTTGCTCTACTGGAGCTAAAACTATGTTACAAAGTATCAGTCATCAAAACTTCCTGGTACTTGGTAAGAAATAGAATAATGGACCAATGGATTAGAATAGGTACAAAAGAAACAGTATAAAAGACTATAGTAATCTACTCTTTGACAAACCCAAAGACATTAGCTTCTGGGATAAGAACTCACTATTAGACAAAATTTGTTGGGAAAAACTAAAAAGTATGGCAAAAACTAAGCATAGACTCACATCTCACACCCTATATAAAAATAAGGTCAAAATGGGGAGATCTATGGAAAGGGTAGAAATGTATAACCAAACAAGAACTAGAGTACATTATAAATTGAAAAATGGATGAAAGAAAAACAGAAAGCTTAGAAACAATTTTCACAGCTAGTTTCTGATAAAAGTGTCATTTCTAAAACAAATAGACAATTCAATATAATTTATAAGGTTACAAGTCCTTCCTCAATTAATGTTTTTGCCTTTCATTTTCTAAAAAGGCCATGATATCAAGGAGTTGATATCATGACAAAAATATAAATTGGATTTGACTGGGGTGGGGGGGGGGGTGTATTGTGCTTAGACATCAGTCTCACTTTCTCCTCCAGAGTCATCTGGGTCCAGAGGTCAGATATGATGACCCTGGATGTGAGGCAATCAGAATTAACTGAATTGTCCAATGTCACACAACTAGCAAGTGTCAAATATTTGAATTTGGATTTGAACTCCGGTCCTTTTGACTCCAAGACCATTGTTCTCTTTCTCTCTCTCTCTCTCTCTCTCTCTCGCTCTCGCTCTCGCTCTCGCTCTCACTCTCACTCTCGCTCTTGCTCTCGCTCTCACTCTTGCTCTCTCATTCTCTCTTTGCTCCAAATCATTATGATTAGAGAAATGCAAATTAAAACAACTTTGAGTACCACCTCATTGCTATCACATTGGCTAAGATGGCAAAAAGGGAAATGATCAATGTTGGAGAAGTTGTGGGAGGATTGTGACATTGATGTACTATTGGTGGAACTGTTAACTAATCCAGCCATTCTAGGGAGTAATATGGAACTATGCCCAAAAAGCAATAAAACTGATCATACCCTTTGAGCCAGCAATTCCAATATGAGACCTGTATCCAGAAGAAATCATAAAAAATAGAGGCCATTTTCAAAATATTTATAGCAATCTTTTTTTGTAGTGTTAAATAATTGGAAATAGATGAAATGTCCATCAATTGGATAATGACTGAACAAGTTATGGTATATGAATATTATGGAGTATCATTGTTCTGTAAGAAACCATGAATGATCAACTCTAGAGAAGCATGGAATGAATTACAAGAACTGATGCTGAAGAAAGGGAGCAAAATCACATTAACACAACATTGTGATTTGGTCAACTTTGATGGATGCAGTTCCTCTAAGCACTTCAGAGAGCTAGGACAACCCTGGGAGACCTTTATGGACAATGCTATCCAAATCCAGACAGAGAAAAACAAAACAAAACCAAAAAACCCTTCAGAATGACCTCACACCCTTTGATAGTATTATGTGGGCATTTACCTGAAAAGGTACAACCCAAGGGATCATTTCATGAACAAAAGAAAGTGACTGAACTAGTAAGGCTGTCTTCCATTCACTAAAAGAGCTGCCTGGAATATACTTTCATTCTCTTTACTACATCTGGCTCTTCTCTTTCTCTACATGTATTCTCACTTCATTCCCTAAAATCAATTTTTAACATAAAATTTCTACTTATTCAAATGCTACTTCACTATAACCCAATTCAAATTCCATGTTACCCAAGAAACTGTCTCTGATCTCACTCTTTCCCAGAACTCTGAAATGCTCTCTACTGCTTTTGTCTTCTCAAAGTACATTCTTTACAGAGAACTTTCTATGTCTTCAGTGAAATTATTAAATTATCTATATGAATTAAATTCACTAAAATGACTGTCAACTTGTTCTGTGCAGGACTCCAGGGAGAAATTCATATTTCAAATCAAATACAACCCATGCCCTTCCCAAAAAGTCAAAAAGTATCTCCTAATCAATTATAATGTGCCAAACTCTGTGACTAGAGTTCTTAGTCAATGAGAGCAAAACACCAGAAATATTGTAATCATTATACAAAGTATTGTATATATATAAATTAGTATTGACTTTGAGACTCAAGTTAGGGTTATCTAATAGATGGTAAACTATATGAATAAGGAGCTTGGGTTTTGGAATTTTTTTTTAATTTTCCTAAATCATATGTCCTAGAACCCCCTCATTTTACAAATGATGAAACTGAGGTGCAGAGGTTTACTAGCACAACTTGTGACAGAGTCCTTATAATCCCTAGTGATCTTTGGTTTTCTCTCCATACAAAGTGGTCACTCCAAAAGTTTGATAATTTGAAAATAATTTCTTTTTCCTTGTGACTCTCCTTTGTTTAAATGGGGAAATTTTGAATATGATTTCATTAAAACCATGTTCAATATAAATAGTAGTTGTTTCTGTTTTAGTCAGAAACTCTGAGGGTCTTCCATTCCCAGACTGATTTTTTTAGCCAGGTTTCTTTCCTTCCTTTCTTTCTTACTTAGCCTTAAATACAAAATGGGCATTGCCTAAGTCAAATTGAGATCTGCTAAAGATCTTAACTAAAAAAGACCAAGTTCTCCCACTGCATTCTGAGCATCTCCAATCATCCTCATCTATATTTGGCCTCAGCACCCAGATGACTCTGAAGGAGAAAGAAACTAGTTATTTTGCACAGTTCTCTCTCACTTAAACCTAATTCCCTTGCATGTCATGTCATTACCTCCCTAATGTCATGGTTCTCTTTGAGAACAAAGGTCAAAGAACAGCAAGAATGCTTGAGAATATAAGGAGGAATTGCCAAATCTAGATAGATATCTCTCAGCTTTGTCACTAAAGGAGGAAAATAAAGACCAACTAAGCCAAATTCCATACCACCTTGGGAAATTCCTGATATTGCTGACTAATCTATCCTTTACCCTCTCAGGACTTACTCACTGAAACAATTAGAGGCTAAATCATACTCAAAATCCAATAACTTAAACACTCTCTACTTAATAGGCACACAATCCTAAAATTACGGACCAAGATTTAGCTACAGTATCTGCTAGAGGACAGGTAGGTGACACATGTATAGAGTACCAGGTCTGGAGTCAGGCAGACTCCTTTTCTTGTTTACCTTAGTTTCTTCCTTTACAAGAAGAGCTGAAGAAGGAACAGACAAAATTGTGCTAGTATCTTTACCAAGAAAACCCAAAAAAGAGTCATGAAGAGTTAAACACAACTGAAAAATAAACGAAAACAACACAATCCTTTCATTTGACAGATGAGGAGCAGGAGTGACTTGAACAAGTTCTTACAATTAGGGAATTAAAGTTGGCTCTAGAACCCAATTCTAATGACTCACATTTTAGTGTCTGTCTTATTATATCTTTCAACCTCCCAATCCTGCTCTTCAATTATTCTTATTCATATCTTATTCATAGTCATTATCATTCTTTAAATTTAGTAATACTGAGGAATTTTCATCCTATTTCCATGGTGCACTTTTGGTTTCTATATGAGCACCTCTGATTTCACTGAAGATATTCTGCCTGCTATTGTGTTCATTTTAGTAAATATGATTCTGTCACAAACCTTGAGGGCAAGGACAAAGCCTTGAATGTTTCTGAATCTACAAGAGTTGAATATTCTGCACACAGTAATACTAAAAATATGAAGATTTCTATTATTTCTTCTTTAAATTTAATATGCTTTTACCATAAAGCAACTAAAAGAAGAAATCTTATCATTTAGAGGCAATATGGAATGGTATATATGGAGTAATAAAAACTAGGGCTCAAATCCAAGGACTTCTACTTACTGTGAGATCTTAGACTAGTCCTTGCCCCTTTTTCACCCTGTTTCCTCATCTGTATCTCTTACTTACCTGGACTATGGAGAGCAAAGTGCTTTATAACCTGACACATATTGTAGAAATCAGAGTGCTTATTGATCTGATTATCTGGCCAGTTCTTTGCTAGCCAGAGGTTTAAGATTCATTCTGGAAATTTTTGAGGACCATTTGATTTCTCTCTCCCTATAAGTTCCACTTAGTTAGAGTATCCAACCAAAAATGGAACAAGGACAAAAAAAGAATAATTAATTCAAAACTATAGAATCTTGGAGCTGGAAGAGACTTATTATCTGGTTATCTAATTGAGTCTATATCTAACTGAAAATTCCTAACAGTCCTCCACATTCTGCCAAGAAAACATCCAGGTATGTGGTAACTTGCCTTTTTTCTAAAGCAGAACATTTCACTTTTGAAAATTTTGTCTTTCTTGAAATTAAGCCTAAATCTACCTCTTTATAATTTCACAGAATAACAGGATTTCAGACATAGAAGTGACTTTAGCAACTCATGCCCCCAAAGGAATCTTTATTATAATGTTGCCCTAAATAATCATTCACCTCTCTTCTTGAAGTCTCTAATCCACTATCTTCCTATGTAATTTATCTTCCATTTAGTTAGAACAATTAGTTCTAATTGTTAAGATGAATTTTTGTTGGGGCAGCTGTGTGGTGTAGTGGATAGTGTACCAGCTCTGGAGTCAAGAGGAGATGAGTTCAAATCCAGCTTCAGTCCCTTAATCATTACCTAGCTGTGTGGCCTTGGGTAAGGCACTTAACCCCATTTCCTGAAATAAATTTTTTAAAAAGAGTGTTTGTTTTTTGAGATCAACATAAAATTGTCTGGAGTCAACTAATCTAATTAGTTTTCTTCCTGACATCCATTCAAATAAGATAGAAAATGTTGTGTAGTAGCAAGAACATTGTATTTATAGTTAGAGGAACTAAGTTTGAATCATAGCTCTATTGTACTCTTTGGTCCACTTATTCCTTCACCTATAAAATTAAATTATTAGACATGATAACCTCTAATTTCCCTTACATTAGATCATTAAATTATGATCCTTTGAAATAATTGAGGACAATTAGCATATCCCTCCTTCAAGTCTTCTCTTTTCCAGGTTTAATGTCTTTAGATGCCTTTATGGATACTCATAGGGAGAAATCTTGACTAAAGGCATCTGACCATCTTAATCAATCTGCCATGATCACTTTTCAGTTTTTTATGCCTTCTTATGCCTTCTTAAAATGAATGCAAAGTGTCAGATATGCTTTGACCAAGGCAGAGAACAGGTCTCTTGTCTACTTTGGCCTAGGTATCACGACATTCAATGTAATCTAAGATCCCATTTGCTTTGAAGGCAGCCATGTCTCACTGTTGATTCACATTGATCTTACAGTATGCTGAATATCCAAAATGTTTCACCAAATGAGTAGTCCATTTGGCCATTACTACTTCTGATTTTTCTGAAGTTGCTTGTTTGAACCCAGATGATAGACTCTATTATAGATCTCTATTCAATTTTGCCTTACTACTACTATATAGTTCCACTTTCAAATAGACTCATATCTATTTGAATCTATGTTCTTAGTCAGTATGTTAATTATGCTTCCAATTTTGTTTCTAGGTTCTCACTCCTATCTCCTATTCTGGTTCTCACAGACAATAGGGGATTTAGTTCATTGAAATCCTATTCTAATTGCTCATCTTGGTATAGAGGTAATTCTGGGTTCTTTGAGTACCAACCTGGTAAAGGACTATATGTTTATTTTATACTTAGGGAACAACTTAGCATAGTGCAGAGAAACTCATCAAAAAATGGCCACAGGGTAACAAAATGTTCAGCCAAAAGAAACCTAGAAAACTTTCTTGAGAGTCCTAAAGCCATTGTGAACTATATCTGTGTATATTATACTCATGCCAATGAAATCTCAGGGTACTGGAAAAGAAGGGAATAAAACTGTGATCCATTCAATAACAATTCAAGAAATTTTTATTAATTGCCATTCTGCACAGAATGCCCATAAACAAAGATAAAACCACAGAAAACCTGCTTTCAAGGACCTTGTAGTCTAAATGGGGCATTATCAACCAATAAATATCACATTAAGTAAGGGTGTATTTGAGTTATCAATTCAATTCAGATATGGTATGTGTAGGCAAGGGCAAATCACATGGGTCACAGGAGTTCAAGATTTTTCCTTCTTAAACAACATGATGAAACAATTTAAATTGAACAAATTTCTCTTGACCACTTTTTTTTTTGACCAAAGATTTCTGTCTAGTCTCTCATTTCCTCTTGCGACAGCATTTTCGGCGGCCCAGGGAACAGGTTCCAATTTTTTCTTCTTTGCCGGGACATTCAAGCACTCTGCATTTGCCCCCTCTCACTCTACAGATCATAGATTCTATTCTTGACACGATCCCACCTTCACCTAGAAAGAGAAGAGATTTTTATATTATGTAAGGGAGGCAGGGACATACTTCAACAGTTAAGTGTTATGGTAGACCGAGTGCTGGGCCTGAAATCAGGAAGACTGAAATTTAAAGTCTAGCCTCTAGCACTTAATACTATCTGTGTGAGCAAGGGCAAATCACTTCTGTCAGCCTCAGTTTCATCAGCTGTAAAATGGAGACAATAAAAGCCTCTGTCTTCCAGGGTTGTTAAAAATGAAATCTCTATAAAGCACTTAGAATAGTAATGAAGCACATAATAGGCACTATATAAATTGCTAAAAATAATAAAAATAAAAAACTAAACCCACTCTCCAAGATGCTATTTTCAAAATCTAAACAAAAATATTGCCAACTTTATATCACAGACACCATAATTGTTACAGATATAATGTCATCACATCATAAGAATTACAGTTCTAGATTATTAGTTAAATGATATCTTCAAAAATTTTTCTTTGGTTGATCCAATTCAATGCCAAAAAATGCCAGTCTTCGATGAATTTATATTCTAATGAATGATCTATTCTCATCTAAATACAAATGTTAGACATTTGTGAGTATCAGTTTCTTCATCTGTACAATAGGAACAATAATAGCTCCTAATTCACAGAGTTGTTTTTAGGAGATATGCATATATTATACATATATATGTATATAATTTATCACTACATATCTTAAAATTCAATGTAGATACTATCTATTATTGCTAATAACCTAAAAGCATAAACTTTCATCAGTATCTCCCCTGGGGGGAAAACATAAAGGAGGATTTTCTTTTTAAATTCTAAATCTATATTTCAAAATCAAGAAGTGTATTCAACTCCGAACCATGGCACATGCTGAACTTTGACCCTGGCCAAGATAATCAGCTACCCCACTCTCTAAACCAGGGATGACAAATTCCAATAGAAATGTATCCCTACTGTAGTATATTGACCAAGAAAGCCACAAAATAGCATTGTCTATGTTGCATTACATTTTTACTTATTTAGTTAAACGTTTCTCAATGACATTTTAATCTGACTTCCCCCAAAAGCAACTTTTTGGGCCAGTTAGACAACAACTTGGCAAGACTTTTTAGAGTTCTCACTGAGTTCCCTATTGAATATAATCCCTATTGAATAAAATTAATTGAATATGATCAATTGGCAGATCTATTCTTTATGCCTGAGGCTGTGGTACTGTCATCAAGGGAGTATGTTACAGAGTATCTAATTTCCTGGCCATGCAGTTGATGTCTCTGGGTCTAAAGCAAGTTTAGTCTTGTAAAACAGTCACAATATGCAAGAGGTGCAAGTCAGTTCAGAGTTTCATGGTCACTATAGCATGGCCAGGGGATTGTGAATGTCTTCATTCAGACTTTTATTTTCTACTGTAAGTACTAAAAACCCAAATCAAATCTATTAATATGAAGACCACCAATTCTCCATATGAAAAATAACAACAGATAATTTTGGTATAACACCTTATGCTTAGTGGTTTTCATATGATCTTGAGAGGCGAAATGACTTGCCTAGACTTCCCACAATTGGTAAGTATTGAAGTCAGAATTGAGATCCACATCTTTTTTGACTTGAAGTACAGAGAAGTACTTAGTAGTTCAGAAGCAATAGGAAAAAAAAATCAATATATGCTCAATTGAATGCCAGCTATGGGAACATGGGAATGTCATTTAACCACTTAGCAAGTCTATACATTATGGAGGGTTAGAATTGGAATGGATTTCAGAAGTCACCAAGTTCAACTTCATTTTATAAAAAAGGAAACATGGACCTAGAGAAATTAAGTGGCTTGTTTGAGATTGCAGAGATAGTAAGTTGGGATTTGAACTAATACTTCATGATCCGGTACTCATTCCACTTACCATAGAGGTGTTAATCACACAACCCATTGACCTCATGCAACCCCACAATACCCACTAGTGTCACCTATAATACTCACAAATGTCACCTAAACCAGATTAAAACATAATTAGGAAATATTTAACAAAATAAATAATACAATAAAACATAGAAAATATTACATTTTAAAACTAAGTCAGTATGTGATCAGGAGATTTGACTTTGAGATCACTGACTTTCTGCATTAGAGGAAACAATTTCCAAATCAGGAATTCCCCAAATCAGTAATATAACAGATCTAAACTTCTACAAAAATGATGGTGACATTTTAAAATATTTTAAGCCAGAAGTCATAATGTATATGATGTTGGCATTAAAAGAAAATGTGACTGAGAAGCATTTGATCTGCAACACTGCAGGCAGTGTTTGATTCTTTTTCTCTTTCTATGATTTTAGCATAATAGATCTAAAAGCAAAATAATAATAGCCAAGATGTTTATAGTGCTTAGTATGTAACAGATACTATGCTAAGCACATTACAGTTATTAGCTCATTTGATCCTGACGACAACCCTGGGAGGTCAGTGTTATTATTATTATTATCCTCATTTTATAGATGAGGAAATTGAGGCAGAGATTGAGACTTATTCATGTTCACATAGCTATTAAGTGTCTGAGGTAGGATTTGAACTCAGGTTTTCCTCACTTCAAGACCATTACTCTAACCACTTTGCCACAGAAGATTCACCAAGGTATTAAAAGTTAGCCTTCCTTTTTATTTTTTCCTGGCACTGGAAAGTGTTATTAAATGGCACAAAACAAACATGTGATTGTTCCCTGCTCATGAAGGCCAGGGCTGTATTTGATCCCCATGGGCCTTTCATTTGCTTCACAGATCCTAGGAAAATATAACTCCTTACTGTAGTCTTAAAAAATGAGAACATCTGTATTTGTGTATTTGTATAAAAATTAATCATTTCCTTTTGATATTTCACTAAAAGCAAATCCAAAGAATCCCGTGTTAGTATCAAAAAGTGCTGATATTCTCATTAGGTCAGGAGGATTCGTTTGTCCTTTCATAGTGTCAATGGACCGAATTTGTAAATCAATCCTTGCTGAATATTCCTTTCTTTCTTCCCTACCTCCTATCTGCCCTTTCTAAAATCTATTAGAGTTCAATGTTCTTGAGGGAGTCATTTACAGATCCTCATTTCATGATGGCATATGCTATTCTCTCTAGTCTCCTGTTTCCAGGTCCAAATCCCTTGAGCCCAACTTACCTGGAACAGGCAGCAGGAACAAGAAGAAAATGAAAAAGAGCAGGTAATGGATCCTCATGGTTGGTATTTGACTCGTGCTTCCACCCAAGTTATTGTGAAGCTTCCAAGATAAAATAGGAAAAGGAGCTCACCTGGGTCTTATCAAGGATGTTGCTGGACAGATTGAGCAGGCAGACATACTCGCTGTCATTATAAGGTGTGGACAAACGAATGTCTTTTCGTGATGCTTCATGCCAGGAGCTCTTACGACAGAGCTCCACCCACTCACTTTGCACATGTCATGGTACAGGTGACAGATAAAAGATGTAACTACTTAGATGTCCCCCAAAAACTCATTCTGTATCCTCAACCCAGCCCATGGTGAATGATTCAGTTAGGCTATAAAGCTGGTAGAAGGTCTAGAAGTGGTGACATTCCCCCTTCCCAGTTTAGAGTAGTAGAAGAATATCCTACCTATGCTTAATTTTTTTTTTCCAAATAGACATATCCACCTCCTTCCATCCCCAGTTTTTACCCTCGAGAGGAGGGTTTCTGAAATCAAATTCAAGGATGATACTGGAATCCTCTTTAATCTAACAATATTAGAGTTATCCCTAGTTTCTGATTTTGCTTTAGGTAGAGGCCATAATTGGTTCAGAATTCCATACAATTAGATTACTTTTAAGTGGTGGGGGAAAGGATGTGAAGGCAACACTACCTCAGAATATTCACCCCTAGAATTTATTTTCCTAGGGGATGTCTTTATCAAAATGAATCACTATCCCCTCATTTAAGTTCCTCAAGAGGCTTATATTCTGTATTATATTCTATGAGAGAAATGACTATAGAGACAGAATATATATATATGTATGTATGTATGTATGTATAAATACACTTATGTATACATCTGTACATATTAAAAATATACAGGGTGTTCCAAAAGCTATTAAAGTTCAAAACTATAATGAGACCTTTGGCACACTCTATATGTAAAATAAATAAGGGATACTTTTGGAGGGGAAATGTATTAGTAGCTGGGGGAATCAGGATAGGTTTCATGATGGTTCTTGAGCTTTGAAGTCAACTGGATTTCTAAAAGAGGAACTTGAGGAGTCAATATGTTTCAGTCAGGGAGAACAGTCAGGGGGCATATGCATGAAAAATAGTAAGAAGAACTCATCACAATCTTCTGTTTGTCTAAAGAACTACCAAGAGGATGAGTCATAGTAAGCTGCCACATTTTACATCCTCAGAGAATGCTAAAGTGAGACATACTAATGGGCTGTGATCTGTCTAGGGTCTAAGTCATTCTCCACGTGAATTAGGAACTCAGAGGTGTCTATTCATGATATATCAGGTTCTAGGAGTTCACTGAGTATAAAGAGTCAAGGAAATGTTTCATCAAATCTGTAATGTAAAGACAAAAGGAAATTTGAAATTTGAAAATTATCTAGTTCAATCCTCCTCACTTTAAAGAGGAGGAAATTGAGACCTATAGAAGGGAACTTTGCCAAGGTCAAATAAGTGTTAGAACTGGAATTTGCCAGGCAATTTATTGATCACTAAATAGGTACCAAACTAATTAATTCACTTCTACTTACCTCAACTTCCTTAACTATAAAATGGTGATAACACTTACCTCATAAGCTTGTTGTGAAGATCAAATGAGATAATATTTATAATTATAATTTGTAATTGTAAAAAATATTTGTAAAGCACTTAGAAGAGTTCCTAACACAAGGAATAAGTGATTATTTGTTAAGTTCCAGGTAATTAATTTAATGATGACTAAATAAATGATATGGTTTGGCCTTTGAGACTATGGAATTGGGTCATAAGAACACCACCAATTTCTTTATTCTTTTGGTGTTCTGTGTTATTTGACTTTAAAGAAGTATGGCTAACAAGAGGACTATGTCAGGCCCTCCCACTAGGGTGATTCACAGATACCATAGAATGTCAAAGGTCAAATGGATCTTAAGAGTCCATTGAGTCCAATAACCACTCCCCTTCCCAATTGTCTTTATCTGAAAACTCCCTCCAAATCTCCCTGGAGAGTCCCAGAAAAGGAAAGGGACATTCCCAGTTAGTTACTGACAGTCTATAATTCAGATTTCTAGTCCAGTAATCTTCTCATAAGGCCTTGCTTAACTATATTAATTCAATAAGTCTCTAACATTAAAGGACTCTGGGTATTATATCTCTGTTTCAAATTTGGTCCTTAATTCTCAGATAAGATATTTTGAACTGCAACAGAAGTTTTCAAAATGGAGAGAAACTATGAGTGGAACCAGAAGTTTGATGGATATACAAAGGCATCATTGGTGCATATTGGAAAGAGGCAAAGGAAGAGAAGGAGCAGGGTTTGAGTTTTATTGAAAATTAAACTTGGCACATACATTTTTCTCAAACTATTGTCATCAGAATCAGATATGATTTATGACTTATATTTTTAATATATATATACAGATAGATGTTTTCTATTCTATGCCCTTCGTCTTCCTTCAGGTCCAATATATCCCATTACTAATAGGAAAAGGACTTCCTGTACAATTCATTCCCCATCATTCCCACTTCAAGTTTCATCTGGGGCTTGAATCCATCCAGTTAAAATTTGTTAATTTCATAATATTATATTATCCCTTCAGTTCATCCTAGATTTCTCCCTCAACCTATTTAAACTAGACCCACAATAACTGAATTAGTCTCTGCTTTTTTTTAAAGCTTAAAAACAGGGAAGCAGAGAATAAACTCCTGTCAATTTTTATAGCTTAATAGTTATTTACATTCCAATCCTCCCATTCTTCATTTCTCTTCTTAGAAATTGTCCCTATCACCTTCTACCTCCTCTATCAACACATAGAAGGATATAATGAAAAATTAGAAAGGATCTCAAAGATTGCATGAGTGAACCCTTCTAGAAATCTAGAATATTGAGAAATAAAATAAAAATATTGAGAAATAAAATAGTCTTAGCCAATATGTATTACTATGTGTCAGAAGCAAGCCTTAAATCCAGGTGCATACTACAGCCAGTTTTCTAACAATTATGACCCATACTTCCTCTGTTCTCTCTGTAAAACAGATAGATGTTCATTGGTAGAGAAAATTTTTTCCTGGGAGCTAGCTTTGCTGATTAAGTCATGGATCTAGTCAAAATAATAATAACAAATCCCTTTGGGGCTCATGAAATACCATTCTCTTCAAGGTTCAGTAATAAAGGTATTATCCCCATTTTACAATTGAGAAAAAAAAACTCATAGATTGTCTTGCCCAAAGTCACATAGCTAATAAGAAGCAGAGCCAATATAAGAACCTAGGTATCTTGATGCCCAGTCAAAGTTTTTTTGGACTCATATTGCCAAGAGTGAGGACTCAACCTGTCTCACTGAGGCAAAATAAATGTTAGTTTGAATCAAATTGTTGACTAAGCAAATGGAATAAGTACATTGCTAGTTTTATTCAGCAGAAGGCAAGTGGGACACAAATCCTCCAGAGTTTGCCATAGTAGGTTAAAATCCTTTCCTGCAGCAGTGTTTCTTAGAATTTGGGCATCTTCCAGGCAAGGGTATGCATTTGATTTCTTTTTTATTCCTGCAGATGCCCCGATAAAGATAACAAGAAATGATGTCAGACTTCTTCCCATTCACTGTAAAAAGAAAGTGAGAGTTTCTGACAGCACTGTTTGGCTCAAACAGATATGAGATAAGGTTAGAAAAGGGGGTGAACTTGGAACTTAGGCCACATTTTCAACCCTGTTGGTAGTTATCGGGCTGAATATCTATGAAAACTATGAAAGATGTATTTGGAACTGGAAGAAACAACATAGATCATAATATCAAAAGATGATATTTGAACTAGAAAGGATCCCAGAAGTAGTTTAGTCCAATTCTAACATTTCTTAGATGAAGAAACCAAAACCAAGAGGGGTTTAGTGATTTACTTGTCCAAGACTAGAATCAGTTAAGTGTCTGAGGGATAGGATCAAAACTCAAATTGTAACCTCCATCTTGCAGATGAAAAAACTTAGGCCCAAAGAAGAAAAGTCATTAAAGCCCTTAAAGTTACATAGGCAGAAAATGGTATAGCTAGAATTCAAATAGGTCTTCAGACTCCAAAACTAGCTTCTCTTTCACTATATCATATTGCAGAATTAGTTACATTTTCCTTTCTATTCATAGATGAATGGAAGATGTAGTGTGGTATAATAGAGGGAAGAACAGAACAATGAACCCAGAGTCAGAAGATTTGAGTTCAAATCCAGCCTCAACACTACTTGTTTGAACCTGTTTGTCTCAGTTAGCCCATCTGTAAAAATGAACTGGAGATGAAAATGACAAATCACTTCAGCATCATTGTCAACAAAACACCAAAGAGGGTCCTAAAGCACTAGACATGACTGAAAAGACTAAACAGCAACATGTAGAAAGAATACTTTATGGTTGAGGAAACTGAGGCAGAATATAAAGTAGGTCTAATAAATACTTTGCTCATAAGTTTGTTGTCAGGATCAAATGAGATAATATGCTAAATAAAGTTAACTACTCTTATCCAGCAAACATTTATTAAATTCCTAATATGTGCATTGATAAAGGAAATAAGGCTTAAAAAAAGTCAAAATAAACCTTACTCTTAAAAGAGTTAAGAGCAAATAAGGGAAACAATTGATACACTAAAAGAATGAAGGTCAGGGGCTGGATACTTGTGATTTCACTGGCACTGAGAATTTCCATATGAGGAAACTCCCTCTGTCATTACAGGATAGGCAATATGCTAAGAAGTAGGGAAACAAAGGAAGGAAAAACACAAAGGTGTAGAATACGAAGATGGGGAATTCTGTATGGAAGGAAAAACAAAGTAGTTAAGTAGCTGAATCATGGAGCATATGGAGGCAAGGAAAGGATAAAGAAGATCAAAAAGGCAGAAAGGGGGTTTGAAAGTCTTTAAAGGCAAAATAATGGAATTATTATAGGTACTAATTATTATAGGTGGTAGACACTGGGATTATATAAAAAGCAAAACAAAATTTCAAAAACAAAATGACACTGAAACACTCCCTCCCCTTATTTTACATTTTAAGGAGGAAAAAAAAGACATAAGAATACAAAGTATAAATTTGGAGGAAACACTAACAACTGGAGGAGATCAAAAAAGGCCTTGAAGGAAGTTAAAGATTCTCAGAGGTAGAAGTGAAGAGTTCCAAACTTACCTGAGAGTGCCTGGCACAGAATAATAAGGGCCAGGAGCATAAGGTAGAAGAGGCGCATGGTGGATGGAATGTAACTTGGAAAGAAGAATCAGAATTTCAAGGAAACTGTGGATCTTTCTCCAGTTCTTGGATGCAAGCTTTATATAGAATTGATTACAGAGATGGAATAAAAGAGGTTGAGATGAAAGAGGTGCCTTTGTGCTTTCTTTTGTTGTTTCTCCAAGTGAGTCCTAGATGGTGATTGAAGAAAGTGTGATGTCTTCACCTATAGGATCAGCACAAGGCTATCTCCTGTCACAGGAAAAAAAAAAAAAGAGGGAAAATTCTATGGAGTTATATAGCATGTTCTGTGCTGTTAACATTGTTCAGGGGTTGTTTGGTGTTTACCTTTTAAGGGAAAAGGAAGAAAATGAGGAAAACTTGGATGAAACCATTCAAGAAAATATGGGAAGTCCAGGATATGCTTATAAAAATGAAAGTGCTTTTTAATTGCTCTAAATTTTCTTTTATTTCCCCTTTTTTTGGTAACAGGAGGAAGTTTGGTTAGACAGGTCCTGAGAGAAAATTCTTTTTACCAAATAATGAGTGATACAACATATAAATAAATAGGTCTATATATGATAGATACAAATCAATAAAAAGAGAACCTTAGAGAAGAAACTGATCCTTGAGCTATGTCTTCCCTGGGTTTTGTTTCTAGGTTAGGATGATTCAAGGAAGAGATATGGGAGTCTCCACTGGGCACTAATCTAAATGATAGTGGAGACAGAAGTGTTCCAGGGCTTGAGTTTGAACCAGGAATTGCTAAAAAGCAAATCTGTAAACTTGATTAGTTACTACATTTATAGTTTCCAAAATATACCTTTATTTTTTTTTGACAGAAATTTGAAAATTTCACATCTCTCCCTCCCCCATTTCATTATGACTTTTAAAAATCACTGTCTGAGGCATACACATACAATTATTTCTTGTCTCTGTCCCTCAAGAAAGTTGATTAACCTCTTTTAGGTCTTGGTTTGTAAAATGAAGGGATTGTACTATATTTCTAAGGACCTTTTTTCTAAACGTAAATCTAAGAACCCATGTTCTTATCTTACCCCACAGGAATGTCATTCTTCTGGGTTTGTAGATTTGAACTTAAAAATGGCTGGATGCTCTCTTACAATGGATGATCTCAACTATTGTAAGTTTCAATTCCCTCTATTAAATGTTTGTTTTCTAGTTAGTAGATCATTCTATTTGTTGAACTATATCAAAACAAAATGGGAATAAGAAAAAAAGCATAGTAATAACATACTCTGAAACATTTTAAGGTTTATAGACATCTTTCCTGAGAAATCAGTTAGTGAAATTTTTATCCTCAGTTTTATAAATGGTAAAACTGAGTTTCATAAAGGAAAAGTGAATTGTTCAGGGTCACTCTGCCAATAAGTGTTAGGAGACTAGAATTTGAAACCAGGTATCCAAAATTATGTAGTTCCCTAGAAAATTCAAAGCTGGAAGCCTCCTTGAGAGCATATAACTCAGTCTTACTGTTTCACATATGAGAAAACTAAGATCCTGAATTAAGTGATCTAACTGTATTCATATGGATAGTAAAGAGAAGAGATAGAACCTGAGATTTCATACTCAAAATAAAATTTTACTTTATTCTAAAGATCTTCCCTCCCAGAAAATGGCATAAGTGTACTAAACATTTGCAAATTGCCCCTTAAAAAAGATAATTTTAAGGTATCTATAAAAAAAATGAGAATAACTCAATAGTGAAATCAGTTGAATAAAAGAGCTATAGAACAGTTTGCTATTTTACTCCCACTCCACCCCTACCGCAGTCTAATACAATAAAGAAAACTCTCTTTATTCCTCCCACAGGACTAACTTACTCAGTCATCTGAACTTTGGATTTCCTATTCTTCCTTTCTTTTCCCTCACTAACTCACTCACCTTAAAGCAATTCCTCAACCTGGACCCACCTTGTTTAGGAGACCACTGATACCCTCCTTCCCTCAGGGAGAAATTTTACAACATAATTACATCATAATCAGGAGTCTGATCATCAGTGGGTTTTGGTGGGGGGAGAATGAGTTTTTTTAAATAGAGAGTATAGGTGAGACCCTGGTAATCTGGTCTTTAGGAAAATAGCTTTGAGATTGCTCCCTTTCTTAAATTCCATTCTTATTGGTATCTGAAGACTTGTATATGTCTAATGATGAGCCAGATTGGTGAATCTACTTCTTGGTCTCAATGTCACTTTAATAATTAGGGATGACACAAGAGGGAATTTTTCCATGTCTTTGAAATTGAGAGAATTGGAATTCTAAATTTAAATATAAACTCTATAATCCCAGCCCTACCTTAAAAAAACCTATAGATTCTAGCTCTTCAATATTACTCCAGTGACCAACTCAAGTTCAATAGCTGGTCCACTTTCAAACTGGGACCCTGCTGGTAGAAATATTATTCAAAGAAAATTTTCATCTAAGTATAATCAGTGTGATGAAGTCTCAAGTTGAACAGAGTGAAGAATTCATGAGACAATAATCCCACAGTTATGAGGGACATAAAATTATCTTTATTTTCTTCAGAAGAGTGAGTAGAGTTCCATATTGGAACTCTTTCCTCCTCAGGGAGTAAGTGGGAACTTATATAGACAAGATTTTATTCAGGCCTAGTTCACTGTGGCTAAATGCCTAAACTGAAAATAGAGCACAAACAAAAATGATCAACTTATCAGTTTAACTCTTTGTTAACATATTTTTTTTTCCTTTCATCAAGGGATTTGGATCACCAGTAGGAGGAGAGGGTGACATGTATAATGAGGATTGACACACATGGGACCCTAGGAAAACTACTTGCTTCATATGATTTGAGGTTTATCTAACAATATTCTGGACTCCCAAGGACATATTCCTTGAATTAGG
Source organism: Macrotis lagotis (assembly GCF_037893015.1). NCBI lineage: Eukaryota > Metazoa > Chordata > Mammalia > Peramelemorphia > Peramelidae > Macrotis > Macrotis lagotis. The sequence continues at coordinate 189,377,819 of NC_133658.1, read as the reverse complement.
AACAGCTATCGCCTGTGTTCCTTCTTGGGCTACATAAATATTATTCTCTTTATAGGATAGAGAGAAACCATTGGAGTCAGAATACTTCAACTGTTCTGATCCCCAGCTCTGCCACTAATTATCTATGTGACCTTGGGCAAGGATATAAGAGAAAGGCAGGGTGGCAAAGAGACTAGAAGGCTGGTCTTGAATCTGGTCATTATCAAGAAGACCTGGGTTCAAATGTGAGGTACATATTGGTTGAATAACCTTTGGCAACATGCTCAGCCTCTTGATGCCCTGCAACTCTCATCTAAAATTATAAGTTGCAAAATTGTTGTCACCTCCACTGATGAATTTCCCCCTTGGCAACTTTCTGTACTTATAAAAACACTTTTTTAACTATATTAAAAAATGACTAAAAATGCACTTTTTAAATCTGAAGGGAGAGGTTTTTATTCACCAGGGGAGTTAGAGAAAACATCCTAGAGATGGTATTTTATATAAATTTTAAAAGAATAGGTTCAATAAATCAAGAGATAGAAAGGATACTAGAAACTGTATGAACACAATTATAAAGCACTTCTCACACAAATAAAGTCAGATCCAAATAATTGGGGAAATGTCCATTGCCCATGGTTAGGTTGAGCTAATATAACAAAAATGACAATTCTATCCAATTTAAATTACTTATTCAGAGCCATGCCAATTAAACTACCAAATAACTATTTTACCAATCTAGAAAAAATAGTAACAAAATTCATCTGGAACAACCAAAGGGCAAGAATAGTAAGACTAATTGATGAAAAAATATAAAGGAAGGTGACCTAACTCTACAAGATCTAAACCTATACTATAAAGCAGCAGTCATCAAAACTGCCTGGTACTGGTTAAGAAATAGAGTAATGGATCAGTGGATTAGGATAGGTTCAAAAGAAACTGCAGTAAATGACTACAGCAATCTAGTGTTTGACAAGCCCAAAGCCATCAGCTTCTGAGATAAGAATTCCACTATTTGACAAAAAATTGGGGGAAAACTGGAAAAATAGTATGGCAAAAATTTGGCATACATTCACATCTCACACCCAATACCAAAATAAAGTCAAAATAGGTACAGGATTTAGACATAAAGGACAATACCATAGATCTACAGAAAGGGGATGAATTTATGACCAAACAAGAATTAGAGTACATTATAAACTGCAAAATAAATGATTTTGACTATATTAAAGTAAAAAGGGTTTGCACTAATAAAATTAATGCTGCCAAAATTAGAAGGAAAGCAGAAAGCTGGGAAATAATCTTCTGAACTAGGAGTTCTAATAAAGGTCTCATTTCCAAAATATATAGATAGCTGCATCAAATTTATAAAGTCACAAGTCATTCCTCAATTAATAAAAGGTCAAAGGATATGAGTAGACAGTTTTCAAGTGAAGAAATTAAAGCTATATATAGTCATGAAAAAATGCTCCAAATCATTATGATTAGAGAAATACAAACTAAACAACATATGAGGTATCAGTTAACATCTATCCGTTAGGCCTAGATGAGAAAAAGGGAAAATGATCAATGTTGGAGAGATTGTATGAGGATTGGGACATTGATGCATTGCTGGTAGAGTTATGAACAGATCAAAAATTCTGGGGAACAATTTTGAGCTATGCCCAAAGAGGAATAAAAATGTTCAGATCCTTTGACCCAGTAACTCCAATTCTAGCTCTGTCATCTAGAAGAAATCATAAAAAAAAAAAAATTGGGAAAAGTCCCACATGTTCCAAAATATTCATAGCAACTCTTTTTGTAGTGGGAAAGTATTGAAAATTGAGGGGATGCCTATCAATTGGGGAATAGCTAAGCAAGTTATGGTACATGAATACATTGGAATATTATTGTTCTATAATAAACCATAAATGGTCAGATTCTAGAGATGCATGAAATGACTTAAGGAATCTGATGCTGAGCAAAGGGTGCAGAACCAAGAGAACAATGTACACATTAACACTTCCTAGCTACATAACCCTGGGCAAGTGATTTGATCTCTATCTCATTTTTCTCAACATTAAAAAGGAAATATTAACGGCATCTCTAGGCAGTTAAGTGGGGCTGCCTCATCAGAGCTCTGACTCTGGAGTCAGGAAGACCTAAATTCAAATCTGATGAGATGACATTGTGAGATGATCAACCTCAATGGAAGCAGCTCCTCTCAGTAGAGAACTAAGATAACTCCATTAGATCGTTTGTGGACAATATTATCTCCATCCAAAGAAAGAACAACAAAACAAAAAACAACTCTTTATAATCTGATGGACACTTTATAAAAATTATCTCTCTTGTATCTCTTTCCCTTTATCTTAATGCCTCATACTAAAAAAAAGACTAATCTGTAAACATGTTTATCAAAAATATGCATTGTACAATGCTAACCTGACTGTTTGCCACTGAGGGGAGGGGGATGGGAAGGGAGGGTGGAAGGAAATTTTGCAACTTAAAAATATACATGTGCATATGCATGAAAAAATAATCAAAAAATAAAAAAGCTTTAAAAAGGATATTATGAAAATAGGAAACAGCATGAACAAAAGCATGGAGACATAACCCTATGTTAACTAGCCTTTTATGAATAAAGTATTTGAAGGAGAGATGGGGAGAGTAGTGCCAAAGTGTGGAGGCTTTTAATTACAAAGAAATTTTAAATTCAGATCCACTTCCTGGGAGTCAATTTCCTCATGTGAAGTTTTTACTTAAGGATTTCTAAGCCGCCTTCTAGCTCTCTCTTTAAAATCCTATCAAAAGAAGTAGAAATCCATTAATTCTGATAGTAAGTACATTGTGGATGTGCCTCAAATATCCCTCAGGTTGCAATCTCTTTCATTATTAATTTTTTTCATGACACTCAAAGAATATATGATATGGTAGGAACAGCATAGAACATAGAGACAAAGGATTTTAATTCAAATTCTGATTTTTAAAAATTTGCTACCTGTGACCTTGGATAAATAATTTATCAAGTTTCATAGGATCACAGATTTAGAGCTAGATAGGCTCAAGATAAAAAAAAAGTTAAGAGACATTCAGAATCACATAACTAGTATCTAAAACAGTACTCATTTTTTTCTAGTTCCAAGTACAGCACTGGAGTCAAAGAGATCTGAGTTAAAAAATAACCTTAGACACTTCCTAGCTATATGACCTTGAGCAAGTGACTTGATATCTATCTTATTTTTCTCAACTTAAAAAAAATAATAATGGCACCTCTAGGCAGCTAAGTGGGGCTCCCTCATCAGAACTCTGACTGTGGAGTCAGGAAGACTTAAAATTCAAATCTGATCTCAGATACTTATTAGTTGTGTGATCTTGGGCCAGTCACTCAAAACTATTTGCCTCAATTTCCTCACCTATAAAATCAGCTAGAGAAGAAATAACAAACCTATTCAGCATCTTTTTCAAGAAAATCTCAAAAAGGGTTCATGAAAACTTGAATATGACTGAAAACAATTAAACAATGACAAACAACCTCCCAGGGTTGCTATGAGTATGCAATTAGATAATAGTTGAAAAGCTTTTTTTGCAAACTTTATTATTTGTATATATTGTTATAATTTTGCCACTTAGCTACCTTTAAATATACAAAATGAAATTTGACTAAATAAACTCTAATATTGTTTGTAATTTGAAATTTATAAGCCCCTTTCCCTTTCTGGGCCTTAGTTTCTTCATTTGAAAAATAGTGGGGGGGGGGGGGGAAGGAAAAGACTGAACTAACCGTTCTTCAAGATTCTTTCCAACTCTCCACCAAATGGCTTTCATGTGACAACTTATATCTGATTTCCAATGTGTCCTAATCATGTATATAGGTCATTTTTAAAAATATAAAGTATTACATTATACAATTATTATATTACATAATACAATATTGCATGTGTCATTTTTTTCACAGTTTATTTGTTGCTGTTTTGGTCATATCTATCTCTACATGACCGCTAAGGACGTTTCTGTGGGGTTTTCCTAGACAGAGATACTGGGGTGGTTTGCCATTTTGTTCTCTGTCATGTCCCCATTTTACAAATGAAAATGGAGGCAAATAGATGTTAAATGACTTGTGGAAGCGTCTGACTCTAGACATACTCCTTGCACCATCCAGTGCCCCATGTGACAAGTTTAGAGGGCATAGACAATAAGATAGGACTTAGACAGAGCTTCCTGGGTTTCTCGAATAGTTCTATAAACATTCATCCAGAACTGACTCTGACTAGATTCTCTATATGAGTGTTACCTATACTATGTCACTGTGGCTATCAGAAACAGAATTCTAGATCCCCTCCCATTTGCTTTCACACCCAGAGCTGTTGTTCCTTCAGGCAAAGACAACTTGTCTTACCACTCATCTGGCACTACCAGAGAGAGTTAAAGGGAGGGACCAGGAGGAAGCAGACTTAGGACATCCCCAAACAACTGCTTCATCTCAGGTCAGACCCAGGACTTGAGGGCCAGTCTGGAGTAGATTAAATGTAGGGTGCCCAGAAATGAGTTTTCCCTTGCCAGGGATTCCTGGATAAAATGAACCTCATTTTCCCATCTGAAACAAGAAGGACTTCAGATATTATCTTTCTAGAGTAGACAAATGGTTAAATTATAAGAAAAGTCGGTTGTCCATGCCAAGTAGGGGTGGAGAGAGTACCAAAGCTCATGACTCATTCTGGTCCTTCCCCACCCTCCCATCCTGCTCTGAGAGCTACTATTTTTTCATCTCTATCCTTTGAAAGACATGTGTTCCTAGATCAGATTAATCTCCTTGGTTCTTGGGAATCATGTTGAACCAGATTCCTGCCTTTGAGGGAAAAGCACCAGTCACTGAGTGGGTAGAAAACATGAATTACTGGCCTTTTGCCAGTTCCTATTCTCACTCAGTATGGTGATATGAGCATGATGACATGAGCAGAATTTAGGGGCAGACAACCTAAATTTCAATATGACTTTGCCATTTACTACCTGTGACACTCTTCCTCCAGAAGAGACTGAACTAAATGATCCCTTTGTGAAACTTATGAACCTATATGGAAATGAGTCTGGGGGAAATGAGAGTGGGAAATAGACTTTCAGTCATAACTCCATAAATCCTAAGCCAGGATAAGATTAGGAAGGTAGGCATGATGAAGTGCTGTAATTTATTTTCATCCTTTTGTAGAAGCCCCCCACTCAATACTGGAGCAGTACAACTACTTTTTCCAGCCTTGGTCTCTATAACTTTTCACAGGGTATCCTGATCTAGGATTCTGTCTCCTAATTTCCGGAATCCTGGAATCCATGATGATGATGATGATGATGATGATGATGATGATGATGATGATGATGATGATGATGATGATGATAATGATAATGACAACAACGATGAGGAAAATGATGATAGTGATGAGTGGTGGTGGTGGTGGTGGTGATGATGATGATGATGATGATGATGATGATGATGACAATAACATTTGTATAAATATTAAGGTTCTTACAAAACTTTACAAATATTATCACATTTAATCCTCATTCTATAAGGTTTTGACAAATGAGAAAACTAAAACTTAGAAGGATTAAATGGATTGCTTGGGGATTTCAGTTCATATAAATGAGATAGAAAACCAGACGTTTTCTCTGATCCCCACTACATCTCAAACCATCTCAAAAACAGAAATTATATATCAAAGATAAAGCAACAGATAAAGATAAAGCCAGAATCCAAAAGAAAGTAAAAATAAAAGAAAATCCATGAACTGTCATTCACTTTGAATTCACTACAAGTCCTCTACCTACCTCCCATGTTGCTACTAGCAAAGCAGCTCTATCAGATCCAAGATCCTGACACAAGTTTGAAATAAAATTCTACTCTTTAACTGTTTCATCCCATCACTTTCTAGTGCTATGGAGATCCTAGCTCCCAAATATGGAACTTTTATTGGTCTGAGATACACTCTAGGGACAGAAGCTAGCAGAGTCCTTGACAAATAGTCCTCACCATGGCAGAAAGTATTCTATGCTACAAAAGAGCCTTTCAGGAGAGCCAGAACAAAAGGAAAAAGGCAGGATATATGTCAAGTCTTGAAATGGAGTTCAACACCATACATCTGACCTTCCTCCCAGTGCCTCAGAGATCCAAACTACGGAAATCAACCCATTGCACCATCACAGCAAATGTTTTGACTACAGATATTTGAGCCTACAGAGATAGGCTCAGAAAACTGAGGAACAGAGGGAGAAAGACAGAAGACCATAAGGTTTAGGGGAGCCAAGCTGCATGACACTAAGACTAAGGGAGAAACCTCAGTTTCGAATTGGGACCAGTTCTATCCAATCAAAAGTCATTTAGGGCAGGAATCTAGACTGGAAAACTCTCAGTTTCCCAGAGAGGAAGGAGACACTTTAAGACTCAGTAATACTATGGGCAGCTAGATGGCATAGTAGATAGAGCACTGGCCCTAGAGTCAGATGGACCTGAGTTCAAATTCAACCCCAGACACTTAATAATTAGCTAGCCCCAGGATCTTGGGCAACCCCATTGCCTTGCAAAACAAAAAAAGAGAACAATATCATTTAATATTTCCGTTCGAAAGATGATTAGGGAAAAAGAAAATGTGTTCTAATAGGTTCTAAACTATTTATGGTACTTCTCTTTGTGGTGGCAAAGAATTGGGAATTATGGGATATCCATCAATTGGGGAATGGCTGAACAAGTTGTGGTACATGATCATGATGGAATTCTGTTGTGCTATAAGAAATGATAAATTCATTGATTGTACAGAAACATGGATAGTCTTGCATGAAATAATGAAGAATAAAATGAGTAGAACCAGGAGAAAATTGTATTCAGTAACAGCTTTATTGTTTATAAAACAACTTTGATCAACTAAGTCATTTTGACTATTATTAATACCCTAATTAACTACAAAGGACCAATGAAAGAAGACACTGTCTGCATCCAGAGACAGAACTCATAAATAGAAATGAGTATAGAATGATTTTACATAAATGTGTGTGTGCATCTATATGTATACAGGGGAGAAGAAAAAAGAAAGAAAAAAGTAAGTTACATGATAACTTTGTTATATATTTCAAAGCAATAGCAAGTTATAAATAATAGATTGGAAGCATCATGTGCTATTATTTTTCATTCTACTGGGTTATAAAAATGTTTTAATATTTCACAAATTAAAAATAAATAAGTACATAAAGATAAAAGAAAAAATAGAGGAAAATAAGGAGGAAAATGATTAAAATTTTCAAAGATCCCAGAAAGAAGAAAACTCAAAGACCTTGAACATAGACAGATAAATGGAGAGGGAAAATATTAACAACAGAAGGAAAAATTGTCTGCAGATCTAGTAAATGAATTCAGGCATCTATTAATAAATATTGAAAATAAATTTAAAAGTTACAACACTTGTTAGACAGCCCTATAAAATGTGAGGTAAAAATGTTTCTTCCTGGCTGGTTCAACAGAGAAACTAAAATTATGAGATTTATAAGGATTGGTGGTCTATATAGCAAAAATAATGAGAATAAAAAACTGGAATCTATCAATGTCGAGTTTCACCCAAGAAACAAAAGAGAGAGAAAAACAGACTGTGAATGCAAATACAAAAAAAAAAAAAGACAATCTAGAAGAGAAGCAAAAATAACACTAAAAGATTATATGCTCCCTATCTAAGCAAAACATTCTAATATGAAAGATAAGGTATATTAGAAATAGCCTAAAGAAGATAGGTCTCCCAGATGAACATTATAAGATGAAAATAATTGAAATTCATAATTCAGGAAATAACATGAAAATGACCCAAATTTCTGAACATAAAAAAATGAAATAATAATTGAAAGAATTCACAAATCTTGTCTGTCCAGAAAAAAAAACCCAAACTGCAAATTCCAAGATGCATACTGATTAAATTTAATAATTCAATCAAAATAGCAAGATTCATAAGTGATCAGAATAAAGATCTTTAAATATAAAAGGAAAAGAAGCTTGAATTGCAAAGGACAATTCTGCATCCACCAAAAAATGCAAGAGGGAATAAAATAGTGCAGTCTAGGGAGACTAATTCTGAAAATCTAACCTTAAACCATAATTGAAGTCATTTCAGTAATAAAGATTATTGAAGCATTCTTAGAAAAAATTTCTCAAATGAAGATATTAATTGCTTTTCAAACAGACCAATTAAGAGAAATGCAGGAGGTTTGAGTGAATACAGCAGCTAAGGATGTTAAGGAACAGTGGCAACCAAAAGGCTAGAAAAGACTTCAAATAAATTGCTTCTCAGGGTCACACAGCTAGTAAGTGTATGAGGTCAGATTTGAATTCAGAATATAAAGACCAAGACCCAGAAATAAAAACCCATGACTTCAGAGTTCTATACACAGATACTCAAAGAAAAGGTAATAAGCAAGCTAAATCAGACATCTTAATGCAAAGATACAGAATGATCTCAGGTATTACTGATGAGACTTAATGGAATGAGACCTTAAGGGATAAAGAATAGGAATAAGGGGTGGCTAGCTGTCACAGTGGATAGAGCACTGGCCCTGGAGTCAGGAGTACCTGAGTTCAATTCAGGCCTCAGACACTTAATTACCTAGCTGTGTGACCTTGGGCAAGCCACTTAACCCCATTGCCTTGCAAAACCTTTAAAAAAAAAAAGAATACATTTTACATTGATGATGACAGTACTGACAACTTTAACACTCTCCTTGGAATTTATTGGTTCTATTAGGGTTTTGGGTGTTGTCTTTCCAATTTAAGTTTTATTGGTGTCATTAGTTTTTACAGACATTTTTTGGATATACAGTGCTCCTCAACTATCACAGAGCTTTCCTTTGTACCAAAGAAAAAGTTAAGGGAAACAAATTAATACTGTGTTTTATCATCTAGTGAGCACAAGATAAGTGTTTGATTGACTGACATTTTAACAGTACAGGCAACATTCCAGCCACATTGTTCCTCACCCCTTCAACAAAGAAGGGTGGTACCATTTCTCATCTCATTATTAGTACCACAATTGTTAATTATAATTGTAGAACATTTGACTTCTCTTATTTTACTTTTCATTTATATTGTTGAAATCATTATGTGCATTTTTACTGGTTTTGCTTATTCATTCTGTATCAGTTCATGCAAGTCTTTTTTTTTTGGTTTTCTCAATTCCTTACATTTGTTATTACATATAACTAATATGACATTATATTCATATGCCACAGTTTGGTTAGCCATTCTTTAATTAACTCACTTCCTTTTTTCTGATTACTTGCTAACTCAAAAATGATTCAAAGAATATTTTCACAATTATGTGTACTTGTATATATTTATATAAATATATTATATATGTACATTTATAGTATGCATATAATATACATATACTGAACTAAACAAACCTATATACTTATGTTCATATATATATATATATATATATATATATATATATATAAATGGATTCTTTCTAAAACGTTTTTGGATGTCTAATATACCCTAGCACTGGCATCTCTGCTTCAATGGGTATGAATATTTATTCTCTTTTTTAATATTAATTTATAGTTCCACCAATAGTGCCCTAGTGTTTGTGCCTTACTCTTGTTCACAGTCTTTTCAGGGTCACACAGGGTCACACAATAATATGAGACTGAATTTGATTATTTTGAATCTTGACAATTTTCATCTTCTGGAATCTTTGCCAGTTATTTTGAACGTGAGATGAAAATTCAGTTGATTTAAATTGCATTGTAATAATCATAAGATTACATATATTTTAATGAGAACTGATTGTTCATATCTGGTGAGCATTTATACATTAGGGAAATGGCTCTTGGACTTATATATCTATATTAATTCTTTAAATCTATCAGATATTAGAGCTATTTCAAGGATGTTGAATGTAGAAGTTTTATCTTCAATTTTCTCCTTACCATGGCTACATTGATTTTGCTCTTTCAAAAACTTTGAAATATTACATATACAATATTAAATAATATTTTTTAATAATTTCTATCATTTGTTTGACTAAAATTTTGCTCTATCCATAGTAGTAAAGATAACCTCCTCCTCCTTCTCCTCCTCCTCCTTCCTGAACATGATATGGTCCTATGAGAATAGTGGCAGGAATACTAAATTCTAAATGAAATGAAGCTTCCAAGAAAAGCTAAGGACAACAATAAAAGGTTATATTTGTTTGTTTGTTTTTTAAGATGTGATGGAGGCACAGTTAGGTGGCTGGGAGGATAAAGCACAGGCCCTGGAGTCAGGACTTAAGTTTAAATCCTGCCACAGACACTTAATATTTATTTAGCTGAGTGACCTTGGGCAAGTCACTTAAAGCCTTACAAAAAGTTACCCCCCCAAAAAAAAGACATGATGAAAAGAACAGAAAAAAAAAGGGAGAGAACTGTTGTACTAGAAAATATAAAGATAATGGTCAACAGAAAGCAGAACTGCTTAGATCTTATCTTCCATTTATTTTCTTTGATAAGGAGAAAAATCTTTGGCCTGAGGACAAATGAGTACAACCAAGTAGAGAGAAGATAAGTATACTTATTTCTACTCACAAGGTACAAAGGAACAATATTACAGTACATGGAAAGAATTGGCAGCTGAGATTTCTGAACTGTCAGGAATTCAAAGATAAATATTAATATTTTTGACAGATCATGAGAATAGAAGAATCATAGATATGATGAAAGACAAATATTCTAATTTCAAAAGAAAGAAAATAGTGTTCAAATAATAGAAGAGTGACATTGAATTTTTTTTCCTGACAGAATTCTAGACTACAATATTAAAGGGAAACAGTGAGCACATGGAAGAACATCAAGAGTATACACAAATTAAACTTGTAGATCAGGAGACTACTGTAGTCTGTTGTAGTTCAGTCATTTCAGTTTTGTCTTCACGACCCCATTTGGCATTTTCATGTCAAAATACTGGAGTGATTTGCCATTCCTTCTCCAGCTCATTTTACAATGCTTCCATTTCAACCTCAAAATTATTTCCTCCATCCCCATGCTGAGCATTAATCTTTCTCTAGTTCCCTTAAGACAAAAATACGAGCAGTTCTACCATTTCTTCACAAATTCCTTTGTCTTCCAGCACAGCAGGAGATGTGGAGGGAAAAAAGAAAAAATAGTTCAGTTACTCACAGAAATGTTTGTTGGAAAACTAATATGCATATTAAAAGCAGCTCATGTAGTACATCAATATCTACAGTCATGAAGCTCTGGACCCTTTTTAAACATGAATATTCCATCCACATTGATCCCTTGGATGTGGAAGGAAAAGATGAAAGATTCAAGAAGTTGTTCTTATACCTTTTCGGTATGGGAGATATTATTACTTACTACACTCCAAGTCTTAGGGGTAGAAATCATGGCTCAATAATCACAAGTTGTAGCTTTTATTTTATCTTTCCTTCATTCTCCTCAGTTTTTCTCATGTTTTAATCTGTTTCTCGGTCTCTGCCTGTCTCTCACACACATACCTTTCTTTTTTGGTCCTCAGATCAGCTGACCATAGCTAAGAATAAAGCATCATAAGGAAATGGACTGATGACACTCTACCAGAAACATCCATCTACAGGAATTCACTGGGAAACATCATTCAGAAACGTAAGGGCATATTCTTCAGATGACAGAGACTTTATATCATCTTAACCTGCCTTAAGTGAGACATAGTGTACAGTACAAGGGAGAAAACAGTTCTGTTGAGTTCTACCCTGTTCAAACCATATCAGTAGTATTTTGTTTTGGAAAAAACACTGGTAAATAGAACAAAGAAAAAGGACAACAAGCATAAGCTTGTTTGAAAGAACTGAGGCTATTTAGCCTGGAGGTGAGAAGTCTTAGGGAGAATGTGATAATTGTCTCCAAGTACTTTGATAGACATCACATGGAAGACAAATTGGGCTTATTCTACTTAACCCTTAGATAGCAGAAATAAGAGCAAAGGGTAGAAATTGTAAAGAAGCAAATTTGTCTTAAGAAAACATCTTGGGGCAGCTAGGTGGCATAGTGGATACAGCATCGGCCCTGGAGTCAGGAATAACTGAGTTCAAATCCAGCCTCAGACATTTAATGATAACCTAGCTGTGTGGCCTTCAGCAAGCCACTTAACCCCAATATGTTGCAAACAAAAACAAAAACTATCTTAATGAATATGTCTTAATGTACAAACTTTAAAATAGTTAAAGTTATCCTAAAGAAGAATGGACAGGCTCAGAAGCAGAAAGTTCTCTTTCTCATTCTAAGACTTTCAACGAAAGCAGCATTACTATTATCTGAGTATGTTGTAGAGAGTCTTTTAGTTCACTGTGGGTTAAATTTGATAACCTAGTTAAATTTGATAACCTCTGTGACCCTTCTCAAATCTGAAATAAAATGAAATTCTCTGAAATGAACTAGAGAAGAAGTATTTTGGTCAAAGAATACACTATTTGAGAAAAGGAATTGACTTGCAGACTGAAAGACTAGAGAAAGGATGTAATAAACTTTGAAGGATACTGCAGGGTGAGGCTGCAGGAACATCTGAAAGGGAAAGGAGGCAGTAAAAAACAGAATTATTTGCCATCATAGCAAGGAGCATGAGAAGGAGTAACGATCACTGGGAATAGTGACTAGAAACACAAGAAAATGAAGAGGGTAAAAAGGACTGATTGGGAAGAAGGGAAATTTAAGTACAAAGAAGCAGTTTCAGAAAATACTTTTGGAGGAGGAGGAGGAGGAGGAGGAGAAAAGGGACAAGTAAAAGATGGTCTCAACAGCATGGGAATAAAACAAGGAAAGTTAATAACAAATAATAATAACTTACATCATGTTTTAAAATTTGTAAAAAAGCTTTAATAATGCACCATTTGATCTTCAGGAAGAAAAATCATTTGGAAGGGCTATTAATATCTCCATTTTCCAATTTGATAAACTAAGGCTAGGGAAATTAAGCAACATGGCTGTGGGTAACAGTCATTAAGTGTGTAAGATACAACTAGAATCCAGATCTTTCTGACACATAGTCCAACTACTGTTTGAAAGGCTTTTTATCTAGATAGAAAATGACTTCTAAACCAGATTCGCAGAGGAAGAATCAATATATATCAGTTCAGATCCTGACTGCTTCTTGTTAATTGTGTTCCAATTGAACTGTGTTCAATTAAGTATGCCTTCCAAACTAAAGTCTTCAATAAAACTGGGCATGACAAGACCTACCCTTTCCACTTCCCCTACCTACCTATCTACATATAATTGCCAGGAAAAATGTTTTTCTGAAGTATTATACAATAGATCATCATAGCTTTAGAACTGGAAGTGAGTGTAGAGATTATTTTTGTCTAACCCTCTCAATTTACAGACATGGAAACTGAGGTTCAGGAAAGTTAATTAATGAACCCAAGGTAACAGAAATGATCAGTAGAAATGCTGGGATT